>NW_028319989.1:300000-591494 GCF_062004578.1 Staurois parvus
CCACCCTATTCTTCCCTCCTTCCCCCTCCCCCTTTTTTTCACTCCTCCTACCTTCTCTCCCCACTCTATTCCCATCCGGACACTTCCTTATTCGATGTGATCAGGACCTACCCCTACCTCCTCCCTTTTATTTTTGTGTTTCTTATGGTTTTTGACCTGGGTCCTTCGGGCCCATCATTTGGGACTACTCCAGCCCTGTTGGTTGGGACAGTCAGTTTATATATTGTACACTTAAAATGTAAACATTTAAATTGTACTTTTTGCTTCATTCATTTCCCTTGCATGGGAACCAAACATTCCTTAATTTACTGCACACTGTTTGCATCTTACTGCAATAAAAATGATTGTAAAAAAAAAATGAGAGATGCTGATTTCTCGCACAGCAATAGCTCTTCATGCCCCTCCCCTCCACTGTCCATTCATAGTACGCTTTGTATTTTGTGAATGGGTTCTGCTCTGTGATTGGTTAGGAAGAGGGGAGGTGCCAGCAGAGCTGCTACATGCAACTCTGCAACTGCAGGAACTGAGACCAGAAGGTCCATTGTCAGAGTGCCACAAGTATACAGTGATAGTTATGCTCCTGGTGCTCAGTAAAAATGTAACTTGTATATTAAATAGATAAGCCTGAGGTAGCATACACCTTTCTTGACTTAACCCATAGTAATCCAGCATATTTTAGAAAGTAGTTAAATACTGAGTATTCAGCTTTAAGGGTATGTGTCAATGGGCAAATGCAGCATGTTTTTAGGTACATTCAGCCTGTATTGAAGACTGGTTTGAAATGCTTCTGAGATCATTCACAGGTGCATTTGACCTGCAGCTGACCACCTTCTAAGCTGCACCAACGTGCCTCAAGCTATTCTAAAGGAGAAGTAACTTGTACAAGCATCATCAAAAGTGAGTTTGTGGTAGGTATTCAGATTCCAGTTGTGGCTGTTATGGGTCCACAGAAACGGACAAGTTCAGGTCTCGACTTGAGCAGCTCTTTCAAAGGCCCACAGAAGCTCACCAAAGTGTTATTGCTGCTACACCTAACCTAACTAAAACAAAAAAAAAAGTCCTCTTAGACTTCTGTAAAGCTTTCCTGTGGTTATTGTTGACAGGTCCTTTTTGAGCTTGTGTCAATGGCATTAGTTTGAGATGCTTCTGAGATCATACAGAATTATTATTATACAGGTTTCATATAGCACCAACAGTTTGTGCAGCGCTTTAAAATATAAATGGAGACAGTGCAGTGACAATACAATAAAAAAATAACTAGGGGTGAATTTTACAGATGTTACGGAGGTGAAGTCTACAAGCTTTTGAGAATGATTGGATTTGGGGCCAAAAGGATGGGTCAGAGTCTAGAATTACACCTAATATCCTGGCTTGAAGGGAGGGACTGATAGTTGCATTATTGATCTTGATGGAAAAGTTACAAAGGGGGGGGGCACGAGCGGGAGTGAATATTATCATCTTGGTTTTGGAGAGATTTACTTTAAGGAAGTGGTGCGACATCCATGCTGATATGTCAGTTAGTAATGCGATAGGAGACTGAAGGAGTAAGGTGATGAGTAGATAAATAGGTTTGCCTGTCATCGGCATAGAGATGGTATTGGAAACCGCGGGAGGTTATCAGGTGACCAAGAGAAGAGAAGGGGTCCAAGCACACAGCGTTGGGGTACCTCTTGAGAAATAGGAAGTGGAGAGGAGGACACAGAATTATAGGTAACACTGAAGGAGTGCTGTAATATGTAGGAGGAGAACCAGGATAGAGCAGAATCTTGGAGGCCAAGGAAGGCAATGGAGTTTATTGAGAAGGTGTGGGTGGTCAACAGTATCAAAGGCTGCAGAGAGGTCTAGTAGTAAGGGTATGGAGTCATGGCCATTGGTTTTAGCAGTTAGTAAATCATTAGTGAGTTTTAGTAGGGCAGTTTCTGTGGAGTGCTGCGAGTGAAAGCCAGACTTTAAGGAGCCAAGTAGGTTGTTTACAGTGAGGTAGGAGGTAAGACGGTTGTAGACTAAGCATTCTAAAAGTTTAGAGGTGAATAGGAGCAGCGAGATGGGTCTTAAGTTGTTCAGGTTGGTGGGGTCCAGCGAGGGCTTTTTAAGTATGGGAGTGATGTGTGCATGATTTTGGGGGGAAGAAAAGCTGACAGTAGATAGGGAGAATTCCTTGACAGGGCCGTTTGATTTGCAGTTGTCTTCCTTTTGACCTTCTTCAAATGGATTTTGCATTCCCAACCGAGTCTACTGGAATGCTTGCAGCAAATAAAAGCCCACCAACACTGGCTTTTCATTTCTTTTTGTTTTTTGTTTTTTTTTCATCTGACAGGTGCGTTCTTTGTTTCATGCCCCTTCGTCATCTTCATCTGCAGATGTTTCAGGCGGCAGTTATGCTGATTATATTTTCAAATCGGAGCCCAAGGGTCCAGAACGAAAGAATGTAGATGTCAAGCAGATTTCTAGTCTGGAGCACAAATCCTTGGTACAGAATTTGAGTTCACAACAGAAGATGCAGGAGGGGTCTTCCAGTCTACAACAATATCCTAAAACCATGAATACAGACTTGGGTTCAAGAGAGAAGCCTCTAAGTGGGAATGAAGGTTTGGGGACAGAACAGAGGATTGAAAATGGGAAGGGGGACCTTGTGAAGGTAGCGAGTTCTACTGGAGGACCATCAGCCATCGCAGCGGTAAAGTCAGTTGGTGGGAAGAGCTGTATTGTGGTCAGCACACGACAGGTAAGAGAAAACAAGCTTCATGTGTGAACATCTCTGGAGGAACAGTTGCCTGTGTTAAACCAATTTCATACTGGTGCATTTTTGCCATGCTAGAAGGCACCTTTCCAGCACAACAAAAGTGGATCAAAATGATATCCCCTTAAATCCTATGTGACTTTTCACATTGCTGTGCTGCATTCTAAAAAGTCCTACATGCTGCATCTATGGTGTTCTTTTGAAAAGTGCAGCAAAAACACACCTTCCATTGTTGGTCAATGGAAACACACCAAAAATGCACCAAAAAACACATAGAAGCTGCGTTTTTTTAATGCGTTTTGGGATCAGATTACACTTTTTGGTTTAAGATGCTAGTTACAGAGCTGACACCCACCAGCGTCCTTAACAACCAGTAAATATGAACACACGTGTCCCCCGCCCCCATACCTCCTTGGTCTGTTCAATGATTGGTTCAGCCACCCACCTCTCCTCCCCTCAAATTCTGCCTGAGCTGTTCTTGGATTTCTAGGCCAGTTTCTCTTCCAAGGTTTGGTCCGCCCCCTTCACCTCCACACACATTCACAGTGGTTCACAGTTCCCTGCTTTCCTACCCAGTTCTGGAAACCCCCCCCCCCGCAGTGTCGTCTGCAAGATGGTGGGCTCTGTTTGCACTGCCAGCCGGACGACTCAAACAGAGAGGAGCTTGGTGCTCACCATGTAGGTACAGGGGAGTACTGTATATGTAGCTATCTGCTTGTTGTTAAGGACGCTGGCAGGTTCTGGCTCCTTAACAACCACCCGCCGGCATCCTTAACAACCAATGAATAGCCAGTTATTAAGTTATTAACAACCGGCTATTCACCCCATATGCGCTGCTTCAATGCGTTTAATCACGCTATGTGTTTTTTTACAAACGCATAGTGCATTTTAGAAGCAGTGTGAAAGCTACTAAACTACTTGCAGTTTTCAGGTGCAAAATGTTTTTGTAACTTTGGGATAGAGTAGTGAAGAGTTAAAACCCCTGCCAGACTGTGTTCCATGTGGTAGATTTGCCTTCACTTCCTGTCTTGGAAACACAACACTAAGAGACAGATGCCACTGGAAGATTTTCCTCAATTTCTGTTTTGGTGACCAATAAATAGTGCCTACCGAATTCAGTACTTGCTGCATGTGTGCCTATTGTGTGCCAGTTGCTCAGAAAGTGATGTATGAAGGGCTTATCTGCCTGCTTGTTTGTGGTCAGTTATTCTGTTTTTAATTCTGAGATTCACATCGCATCACGGACTTTTGGCTAAGATCAATTGTAGTATCTGTTCTTATCAGTGTCCAGCAGGGGTGCTCTACCATCATTCTTGCCTTTTGGTGAGGATGGCTAGCTGTATAGTCCTCCTGCTGGTATGATGGGGGCTCTGAAGGCTAGTATCAGCTGAAACCGAGGCACCCACAGGCTGTTGGGACCCGGGAGAAATTCCCCCCGGAAAACCAGAGGGGCCCAGTTCCTCCTGATCTGAATGGATCTACCTCATCTGGCCAGGGGCCGGGGGTGGCAGAAAATCCATGCAGCTGTGCCCCCTGGGAGTGGTCGCCCCAGGGGTGCTGTTAGTAACATATGGGGATGGGATCCCACGTGTGAAAAGTGCACATTGTCACACTTTATCTGCACTGCGCCTTTTAGGGCTCGGCCTTTTGGCCAAGTCCAGGGCAATTTTTTTGCTACATGCCTCAGGGCCTAGCCAGTGCAGAAATGCAGGGTCACATATTTATTTATTTTTCTCCACGTGTCTGTCATCTTTCACCTATGTGTGTGTTTTTTTTTCTCACTGGATGGAGGGTGTGGGTTCTCGGGTCCTGAAGTCTAGCGGGAGAATGTGTGGTCCTTAAGTTCCTTCCTCCCCCGATCCTTGGGGGGGTCTCTCTTTGGGATAGCCCCTCGACCAAGTATATGGTGGTCCGCACCGGCTAGCCACAGGGAAAGGGGTCTGCCAGGCCTTTTGGCTAGGCGGACCAAGTTGGAAACCCTTTGTCCCTGTCAGGAGCCTTGCATCCCTAGGGATCATGGTAGAGGTCCTACCCCTTTAGGGTGGACAAAGCACTGTTTTGTGTTTGTGTTTTGCACTTGCACGTTTCTTGTTTACTTACGGGTTTTTCATTTTTTCGCACTTCCGTGGACTTAGACAAAAAAAAAATAGCATTTTTTGAAGAAGGTCAGCAGAAGAAGCCTCCACATTTCCTTCTCTTTAACAAATAAGGTAATGTCGTGCTTAGTTCTTTAAGTTCACAGCAGTACTTTAAGTGCTGCGCACCAGCTCATTGGTTACGTTGATTGCCTTCCAGCACTGGGGTCCTGGGTCCACCAGAGCACTCTACATGGAATTTGTATGTTCTTCCCATATTTGCATTTGCCGCATCTTCTCCAGTTTCCACCTAAAATCCCAAAACATGGATGTTAAATTAAGTGTCTTCCTGCCAGTAAGATTTGTACTGTTGTAAAAGAGTTGAAGTGACCTCTGTGCATGCAGAGAGTGACCTCCCGCACCCAGGGAATTGCACATGCTGTGTAGAGCCTGCCATATTCGTGAATAGCTGTAAACGGTTGTGTTGTTATAAATGCCGTTGCTTACCTGTGCTTACTCGTCTGATGTATTTTCCAAATGTGAAACCTGTGTAAGCCCCGTGTGCATGAACCCTTAATGAGTTATAAAATGTTTTCTGCATCTCTAGATTTCTCTTTCCTACAGAGGGGGAATCCGCTTCTTAAGCATGTCCGGAATATCCCATGGGAGTTTGGAGACATTGTACCAGACTATGTGTTGGGGGAGACTTGCTGTGCTCTGTTCCTTAGGTGAGTCACTGTTTCTATGTTCTATCATTGATACACTGCCAAAGTTTGAGCCATGAATCACATCCAAGTGGTTACATGCGATCGGGGCCTCTGACTATCCCTGGATGCAGACAGTGTGCGTCCAGAGATGGCGGTTCTGGACGCAGCTAATTGTCTGACTATATATAACCCTCAATATACAGCGCTTATGCAAATTACCGGTAATTAAAGTGCAATAAACTTTTCTACGGGTGCAATTGCTATTATACTGTATAAACTTATGATTCCTTAAATATATAAAGTTCCTCTTATATGTCCTTCAAATTTATACATCTGTCCATAAAGTGCAACAGCTCTTTCACAAAAAAGTGCAATGGTATATAACTTTTCTTCTGTGTAAATAAAGTGCTTCATGCAATTCGACCACTTCAAATCTTTGCTGTTTGTGCTCCACCCCACCTCCATGTGCCACCACTACTACTGAGAACTCACCAGACAGCCATGACCTTCTGTCAGGGAAAAAGACGAGGAAGCCCTGGCAAAAGCGCCAATGCCCAATATGGCCACGCTAATGCACGCAAAAATGTGCGAATAGGCGCACGACACATTATCGCGCATCCGTGTGCGCGAACGCGCACCTGCACGCGCAGGGTGTGATAATTGCTGAGACTCAGTGGCTTTTATAAGGACTGCATCTCCTCACAAGAAATTGCTGGATTATCGTCAGCCTCCTGTTCCCGTGTTCATTCTCCTGCTTGATTACCTGTTACCGACCCAGTTTGACCTTGACCTGCTTTGGCTCTTCTCCTGGCTCCCTACTTCTGCTTGTTCCACAAATCTGCTCCTGTCTACTACTGATTGATTACCAGTGTATGACCCCGGCTTGACCCTGACCTTGCACAGTTACATAGTTAGTCTGGCTGAAAAAAGACAAAAATCCATCCAGTTCAACCATAGAAAAAAAAAAAATTATGTGTTTGACCCCGGCTCTGGCTTCTGACCCCCTCCTGCACCTGGTCCACCCACAGGCTTCGGGCAGCACCAAACATCCATACCACTGGCAACCCGTGCTTCTTTGGGCACTGCACCTTCTGTTAAAACCTTCATGGGTGCATTGCACTCAGCCATAAGGGGAGCCCTCTTCACCTCAGCCTCCGGTCAGGTACGTGACACCTTCTCACTTAAGAGTTGGTATACATGCTCTTGTTGTATGTATAGAGACCCCACTCCAGTTGGTAACTCCGCCATGCTCCTCACTTATAGCTTCGCCAAAGGTATCACGTACGTAGGAGGGAAAAAGAGACTCCAATAGTGTAAAATACCCTTTATTAAAAACTTACATAACATACATTAAAACCATTGGTTTCCTGCTCACATTTAATAGTGCATTTTGCCCTGCACATAGGTTTAAACGCTCAATCTCATACCCAGCCCGCTCTTGCTCTGATCGCTCAGGTCGCTCCACAGTGCAAGCGTGTCTCACCACTTCCAGGTCACTGGACCGTCATTTCCTGTAGCTCCGCCCTTTAATTGTTTATTGCGCTTTATTTAATTTGCTTAATTATGTAAGCGCTGTATATATATTGTGGGTGAGATTTGGTTTCACACACAACTGTGTACATTACAGCAGCTATTTAGTATAGAGGGAGCTAATAGAGCGCAGGTGTTTTTGTTTATATGGTAATTGTCTGACTGTATGTCACTATAGCTTATGATGATGTACTTCTTACGAACAAAAATGTTGGGGAATTTGCATTTGATCGACACTGCAGCCAATCAGCTGCTATGTTGATCAGTTTATTCTGACAGAGGAGGATCCCCTGCTGGGAAAATTCCAGGGGTGAGGATTCCTTCATCCACCGTGACTGTGTGGTTGGGGGAACCCATTTGTTTTTGTGTTTTTTCAGTTCTTTTGATCAGTCTACTCTCTGGAAAAAAAAAACAATCCATCTATGACCAGCTTTACAAGTAACTTAAATAGAGCTATAAATGCCCTGTGTGACAGTGTTGATTTGCCCAAAGCTGTCACATAAACCACTAATCTTGAAAGTAACTTTTTTTTATTCTGCTCGGCCAACACTCCTGTACAGAGAATAGAGGAGGAACAATTTTTTCCTTTTACAAAACTATTTATTTTAAATTTACGACAAGTACAGTAATAAGCTTAAACTAAACTCCCAGAATCACTCAGCTCCTTATTCATAGTTACATAGTTAGGTTGATAAAAGACACTAGTCCATTTATATCACCAATAAAATATAAAAAAAACATATACACAGTTCTATACCCACAGATGATCCAGAGGAAGGCAAAAAACCCAATAAAACATGATCAAGTTCACTCCAGTGGGGGAAAAACATTTCTGCCTGATCCCCCATGAGGCATCCAGGTATTCCCTGAATCAACTGCCCCTGGTGTTAATACCCATAAAAATTAATATCCAGTTATATTTTGTGCATTTAGGAATGCATCCAGCTCTTTTGTAAAGCAATCTACTGAGCTGGCCAGAACCAACTCTTGAGGGAGTCTATTCCACATTTTCATCACACTTAGGGTAGGTTTACACTAATGCGGTGTGGGAATTCCAATCCCACTGCCCTTGCAATCTGCTGCGATTGTCAGTACATAGTTAACGACACCCCAAACTCAGATCGAAAATGCAGTGCATTGCCTATACTGGATCGCATGTTGCAAAACGGTGCAGCTCCAAAAATGGGGCGATGAGGTGCGGTTTGAGCCCATTCAAAATGAATGGACTCAAGTCACACCACACTGAATCGCATATGAATTGCACAGGTATGTGGTGCGGTTCCTGTGTGATTTACGTGTGGTGTCCAGTGTGAACCGATCCTTAGTGTGAAGAAGCCTTTCCGTATGTGAAGGTTAAATCACTTTTCCTCCAGACGTAAAGAGTGCCTCCTTGTCCTCTGTTGTGACCTCAGGATGAATAGCTCTACACCGAGTTCACTATATGAACCACTGATGTATTTATACATGTTGATCATATCCCCCCTTAATCTCCTCTTCTCAAGAGAGAATAAATTCAGTTCCTCTAATCTTTCCTCATAGCTGAGCTCCTCCATGCCTCTTATCAGTTTGGTTGCCCTTCTTTGCATGTTCTCCAGTTCTCCAATATCCTTTTTGTGAATTGGTGCCCAAAACTGCACTGCATATTCCAGATGAGGTGTTACTAATGACCAGCAGAGCATCGTTTCTAGTTGGGGGCCTCTCTGAAGTGTACCATAAAATTGTCTTGTAATAGGTTTATCCCGTTTACAGCAGTGCCATTCCAGTTGAATCCCTCACCAGCTGTTGTCATCTTCTCCCCAGCTATTTTCTGAGTGCCAGGCTTTTGGCCTCTTGATTGGCTGGTCAGGGAATGAAGTCATCTCGCACATGTGCATGAGAATCTGCCATTCCGGCACAGCTGCCAGGGATGCACACTGAGCTGAGCATTTGCAGCTCAGTGTTTGTTCAAAACAAAACTGCAAGCAGGTGACAGGGCTTTAACCGCACGGGTGCACAAAATCACATTATATATATATATATATATGTGTGTGTGTGTGATTTTTATTGGCGCCCAGTGATTACCAACAATCACCGACGGAGATTTTGTTTACAAACAGTCTTCCTCCCTGTCAGCTTGGGCACACTGCTCGGGATGGCTGTGCACAGGCATCCCGATCAGTGTGCTTACAGTGAATCACACCCCCCCACCCCCTAGTAAAACACTCCCAGTACATAGTTAACACTTTGATCGCCCCTCCAATTAACCCCTTTCTACTCAGTGCCATTAGTACAGTGTAAGTGCTGTATTTTAGCACTGATCACTGTATTGTTGTCACTGGGGTTGTCAGTGACACCAAGTTAGTTCCGCCCCAGTGTCAGAATGTCCGCAGCAGTCCTGCTAAAAGTTGCCGTTATTACTCGTAGGAAAAAAAAAAATTCCAGTATATATACCGCCATTTGTAAATGCTATAACTTTCATGTAAACCAATTAATTTACACGTATTGGGATTTTTTTTCAGCAAAAACATGTCACAGAATACATTTTGGCCTAAATATATGATGAAATTATATTTTTTTAATTTCTTTACTGGACATTTTTAATAGCAAAAAGTCCAAAATATTGTTTTTTTTCTCAAAATTGTCAGTCTTTTTTTTTTGCTTATGTTGCTTTGCGCAACAAATAAAAAACGCACAGGCAATCAAATACCATCGAAAGAAACCTCAATTTGTGGGAAAAAAAGAACGTAAATTTCATTTGGGTGCTGCGTTGCATGACCACGCAATTGTCAGTTAAAGTAACGCAGCGCTGTAACTCAATAAATGGCCTGGTAAGGGGTAAATCCTCAGGAGGGCAAGTGGTTAAACAGGTAGAAAACAATGCACAAATGTTATATACTTCAAGAGAACAAAAATTTGCTGCTTTGAATGGCCGTGGAGTAGAGTTGGGCAGTAACATGTACATGTGATGGTTTCCAAAGTCAGGGACTAGACATGGGTTTGTATAAACTTGTGTTTTCTGTAGCTGGAGCTATGGATCAGTGGAAGACCCGTGGGGTTTGACTAATCAATACAATGAATTTGGTAGTGTCTCTCAGCCAGGATAGTGGTCGGTGTGTATTTTATTGAGCGTTAAGACTAGAGGTGGGGAGGGTAGTATAGGTAAGCGGAAAGGTCAGGGGTATGGGAGTTGTGAAAGGGAGGATGAAAGTATGGAGGAGCAGGTTTGTGGGTTTGGGGGGGGCAATATGCTAACACTCCCAGTTGGCTCTTTCCACAAACAGTTGTCTGGCATGGTTGAAATCCACCTAAAGAAATGGCCAGGTTAGGCACTTGTCACCTTATTTTATTGGGGGATAGAGTTGGGCATTTCAATTTTACCTTCAGCTGTAAGCTGGCAGTAAGCCGATTGCAAGGAAAAGGAAATAAGGATTGTCAGAAATGCCATCTAAAACCTGTGTGTTACCATAGCTTAAAGACAGACAGACATTTTTTTCATTTTTTGGCTGTTTTAGAAAAATCCAGACTGTGGATTGACATGGTAATTTTAAAGTGTTACTAAACCTAGGACCCTGCATTCACAATACCTGGTCTCCCACAGTACAAAGAACATGGAAATTCAATTATTATAGTAAATATAAACTGCTAAATAACTTTTCTCATTAGCAGTTACAGCAGTCTTGTCAGTGTCCAGCAGAGCACTGGTTAAAGCCTGTAGGAGGAGTTTTCATTCTCCTCTGATGAAGCTGCAGAACCCCTGACCCTCTGTCTAGACAGTGTTGGTTGGCCCTGTGCTGATCACATGCGCTCTACCAGCAAACTGTGCATGTGTAGCTTGCCCCCAAGGCTCTGTTCTATCAGGAGATGGATTGGGGACAGTAGAAGAAGGGGAGGATTAGAGAAGACAGGATCAAACAGCCTTTTTACACAATGTGTAAGTTTAAGCCCTTAGGTTCCACAGTGAGTATAACAAGAATGGTTTACTGCATAGGCATACTGATTTTACTGTTGTGGGTTTAGTAACACTGAAGTGTATGTAAACGCCAACAGTGAATGTCTCCTGTTTGCTCCCTTTTATTCTGTTAATCAGCACCGCCCATAGCAGCTTTGTGAACTACAGAACACCTCCCTCCTATGTTAAAGAGAGGGTAAGGTATCTGTAGTTCTATCCTAGAATGACCACGCTGCTCCTCCGTAGATACAGTACGATGAACGAGTGTTGCCTCCCTTGAAAAGAAATGTGTTACTAAGGAAAAAAAGGAAACAAAGCCCGACAAATGAAAACAGGAGCAGCGACCACATCTGGAAAGCTGCAAATTATTTCATTTCTGTTCTTTGGTTTAGATGCACTTAAAAGGAGTCTTGCCTGACCAGAAATGTATGGGCTTCCAGTGTTGACATCACATTCAGAAAATGCCTTTTGGCTGACCTGGAATAAGTCTGCAGGATGTCTGACTCTACTCTGATGTTCTTCATTCGTTTACTTGTATTGAAGTCTGAGGATTAACATAACAGCCAGGCAGCTAGTATTGTCAGAAGTTTTTTTGACTTTTAAATGGATCTTTTTTGAACAGTCCTTTTGTGGTTTCAGTCTGAGATATCACAACCTGAACCCAGAGTACGTACACAGCCGGCTGAAGACGTTGGGCCAGGCCTACGCTCTGCGGGTCCTCCTGGTGCAAGTAGATGTGGTCAGTGCCCTGTATGCATATCAAATGTTTCTATTTGTGCTGATTTCTTAAAATAAATTTGATTTATCAACATTTATATTCTGTTTGCAGAAAGACCCCCATTTCGCACTGAAGGAACTAGCCAAAATCTGCATCCTTTCCGACCTCACCCTGATACTAAGCTGGAGGTGACTGCTTATTGATGCTGAATAAAAATGCTGTTTTCTTAACCATTTTTTTATGATTTATATTTACACTGATCAGCCCTAATATTTTGACCACCCACCTACCACCCAGTAGGTCCCCCTTTTGCCTCCAAAACAACCCTGACCCATCAAGGCATGAACCCCACTAGATTGCTGAAGGTATGCTGTGGTATCTGGCACCAAGCCACCAGTTGCAGATCCTTTAAGATCTGTAAGTTGAGAAGTGGGTGCTCCATGGATCAGACTTGTTTTTTCAGCACTTCCCACAGATGCTCAATTGGTTGAGATCTGGAGAATTTAGAGTTATCATCTCAAATACACCACCTTCCATTTCGCAGTGGTCCAGTTTTGATGCTTATGTGTCAGTTGTAGGTTCAGCATGGGCACCCTGACTAGTCTGCGGCTACGCAGCCCCATACACAACAAACTGCGATACATTGTGTGTTATGACACCTTTTGCATGGGAATTAACTTTTGCATGGGAATGAACTACAGCTGCTCTTATATTGGATCAGACTACACAGACCAGCCTTCGCTCCCCATGTGCATCAAAGAGCCTTGGCCACCCATGACCCTGTTGCCTATTCACTGGTTTTCCTTCCCTGGACCACTTTTGTTAGGTCCTGCCCACTGCAGACCGGGAACATCCCACAAGATCTGCAGGTTTAGAGATTGCTCTGGCCCAGTCGTCCAGCCATTTTTGGCCCTTGTCAAAGTCACTCAAATCCTTACACTTGCCCTTTTTTCTGCTTTCAACACATGAACTTAAGGGAAACATGTTCACTTTCTGCCTAATATACCCCACCCACTTTCAGATTCCATTGTTACAAGATAATTAATGTTATTCACTTTACTTATCAGCAGTCATAATGTTATGGATGATTGATGTATACCAATAAGCTGTTTTGTATATACCTCAAACAAACATTAAACACTTGGGCCTGATAAACTATCAGCAGCAGGGGCGGACTGACCATTCGGGCACTGCCTGAGGACCCGGTGTCAGTAGGGGACCCCATGAAATTTTTTTATAGGCTTTTTTGGGTGTGCTTTGAGTGTGGGCAAGGACACAGGGGCCCCATGATCCCCTATTACCCGGGGGGCCCCATGAGTTGTCAGTCCATCCCTGATTTGCAGTACAACATTAAAATATTGCAGCTTACAATATTTTTACCTGTGCAACAAACAATGATTTGCAATGTGTGTTATGTGGAATGCAGCATGTGTCTCAGAAATAGGAACATGCTGATTGGGGGGAAGGGGGGGGTGAGTTTGATTCCCTTTTAATGAACAGTCCACGTCTTGCAGGAATAGAGTAGGGCAAGCTCTGTCCTGCCTGGGGATCCCCTGGCTCCATAAATATTATTTTAGTATGGTTTTCCCTAAATATATTCATGTTTGTATACAGGACTGTGAAAGGGGCATGAATGTCTGCATTTTCATTTCTAAATTTTGACCAGGATTTTGTTTTGTAAGGGTCCACTGTTGTTTCTTTTGGAATGTTGAGGCTTTTTTACAATAACTTTAACACTGTGCCTATTTCTTGCAGTCCAGAGGAGGCGGGCCGCTACCTGGAGACCTACAAGTGTTATGAGCAAAAGCCAGCTGATGCCTTGAAGGAGAGGACTGAAAGTGATTTCATGTCCAAGGTGAGAATAAAATGGAGGCCAGATAGAAGTGGGCCTCATTTGTCAAAAAGTTGGTGAAAGGGTATACATCAGGCAGGAATTCCAGTTTCAGGTCTGCAATATTAGTACTGGTAGTGTTTTGGCATGGGATTGGGAGGGGGGAGGGTTTCATGTGTTTAAAACGAGCGTTAACCTAATCCTGTAACTTTTACCTTAACATTTACCTTGACTCTTGCACTGATACCTTACCCTCATCCTAACCATACACTGTAAAACGCAACACTTAAAATGAATCTGTTATTTTGTTTATTTAATGTTAATGCATAGTGACAGGTTCTCTTTATAGGCCACTCATACTTGCCTTCCCCGCACTCCCCAGCTGCCCTGTCCGCCTGCCAGAACCCTGAGTAAGCCGTTACAGAGTGAAGATGATCATCTTTGCGTTGCCACTTGACATTGTTCATGGCCAGGAAATTGGCTATACCTGCAAGTACTGATTATTTGCTCTGAATGGGCAACATGATACTTTCCCTTTTATCCTTGTAGATGAACTCCAGGCTTGCCTTCATAGTTTCCCTTTATCCTTGTAGATGAACTCCAGGCTAACCTTCATAGTTTCCCTTTATCCTTGTAGATGAACTCCAGGCTTGCCTTCATCGTTTCCCTTTATCCTTGTAGATGAACTACAGGCTTGCCTTCATCGTTTCCCTTTATCCTTGTAGATGAACTCCAGGCTTGCCTTCATCGTTTCCCTTTATCCTTGTAGACGAACTCCAGGCTTGCCTTCATCGTTTCCCTTTATCCTTGTAGACGAACTCCAGGCTTGCCTTCATCGTTTCCCTTTATCCTTGTAGATGAACTCCAGGCTTGCCTTCATCGTTTCCCTTTATCCTTGTAGATGAACTCCAGCCTTGCCTTCATCGTTTCCCTTTATCCTTGTAGATGAACTCCAGCCTTGCCTTCATCGTTTCCCTTTATCCTTGTAGATGAACTCCAGCCTTGCCTTCATCGTTTCCCTTTATCCTTGTAGATGAACTCCAGCCTTGCCTTCATTGTTTCCCTTTATCCTTGTAGATGAACTCCAGGCTAAATGAATAAGTAAATAAGGACAAAGGGAAACTATGATGACAAGCCTGGAGTTCATCTACAAGGATGTTGATGAACTCCAGGATTGCCTTCATTGTTTCCTTTTATCCTTGTAGATAAACTCCAGAATTACTTTTATCATTTCCTTTCATCCTTGTAGATGAACTCCAGAATTACCTTAATTGTTTCCTTTTATCCTTGTAGAACTCCAGAATTACTTTAACCGTTTCCCTTTATCCTTGTAGATGAACTCCAGGCTGGCCTTCATACTGTAGTTTCCTTTTATCCTTGTAGATGAACTCCAGTCTGGCCTTCATAGTTTCCCTTTATCCTTGTACATGAACTCCAGGTTAACCTTCATTGTTTCCCTTTATCCTTGTAGATGAACTTCAGGCTAACCTAATAGTTTCCCTTTATCCTTGTAGATGAACTCCAGGCTGGCCTTCATAGTTTCCCTTTATCCTTGTAGATGAACTTCAGGTTAACTTTCATTGTCTCCCTTTATCCTTGTAGATGAACTCCAGGCTAAACGAATAAATAAATAAGGACAAAGGGAAACTATGATGGCAAGCCTGGAGTTCATCTACAAGAATGTAGATGAACTCCAGGCTTGCCTTCATAGTTTCCCTTTATCCTTCTAGATGAACTACAGGCTTGCCTACATCATTTCCATTTATCCTTGTAGATGAACTCCTGGCTAAACTTTGTTTCCCTTTATCCTTGTAAATGAACTCCAGGCTAATCTTCATCATTTCCCTTTATCCTTGTAGATGAACTCCAGGCTAACCTTCATCGTTTCCCTTTATCCTTGTAGATGAACTCCAGGCTAACCTTCATTGTTTCCCTTTATCCTTGTAGATGAACTCCAGGCTAAACGAATAAATAAATAAGGACAAAGGGAAACTATGATGGCAAGCCTGGAGTTCATCTTCAAGGATGTAGATGAACTCCAGGCTTGCCTTCATAGTTTCCCTTTATCCTTGTAGATGAACTACAGGCTTGCCTTCATCGTTTCCATTTATCCTTGTAGATGAACTCCAGGCTAAACTTCATCGTTTCCCTTTATCCTTGTAGATGAACTCCAGGCTAACCTTCATTGTTTATCCTTGTAGATCAACTCCAGGCTAACCTTCATCATTTCCCTTTATCCTTGTAGATTAACTCCAGGCTAACCTTCATTGTTTCCCTTTATCCTTGTAGATGAACTCCAGGCTTACCTTCATAGTTTCCCTTTATCCTTGTTTATCCTTGTAACTGAACTCCAGGCTTACCTTCAATCTTGCACAGTTGTACAACCTTCTCTACTGTACATAAATTGCTAACAATGACGTAAACACAAATGGGGCCAGGACCTAGGCCAGATAAGTAAAGAACATTGGCTTATGGCATGGCACAGAATATCTCTTATCTTGATTGCCACTTCTATGAGACAGTTATTTTTATTACCTGGAGTTTACTGGACCCACTTAAAAATGGACAGTTTTTGTTGCAGAGATTCCCTGCTTGCCCTAGGTGCATCTTGGGACAGGGGAACCCTTTTTACTTGCTTTGGAAATGGGCAAAATTGATCCTGTACTAGTATTAGTGTTTGTAATTGCCTTTTCAACTCTCTTGTTTTCCTCGGCCAAAAATGGGTCTGCTGGGAATTTTGGAATTTGCCTTTGAAAATTCTCCTCTAGAGCTGCCAATAGGTATAATCTTATACTTGGACAGAAAAACTATAGGACAACATTGGCTGTCACCTCAACCTCCCTCAAGTCTCTGGATATGTAAAGTGAACTCTTTCTTGCACTTGGAAATTCTAGGCTATACCTACAGAGGTAGCTCTCAAATATTTGAGAAGATGTGGTATGGGTGGTTATACAAGCCTACTCATACACCCCTAGCCCTGGATAGCAACAGAATCTTTGGAGATCTTGGTTGTTAGGATAAATAGCCACTCTATACCTCCTATTAACAGATACTGTATGCATTGTACCTACTTTACGTGTTTGATACAATAAAGAATTCACAGTTTACAGTTAATCTCTAACCGTACAGTGGGTATGAAAGAATCACCCCCCCCTTAAAATAATCAAATTTTTTTGCTTTGCAGCCTGAAATGAAGACAGACACTGTACTTGTTTTATACAGCCGTATTTACTTGCAACTTATAATATCCAAGTGAAAGATATAGCACTACCATGTCAGAAAAAGGTATAACAAGATCAAAAACAGAATCACTGAGTTGGAAAAAGGATCACCCCCTCCTAAAAATGACTTGTAAACTCAATCAGTTGTAGCTAATCACCTTCTTAATGGCACACAAAGCCATTTGAGTTTCAATTGTAATCAGCTGTGGTCATTTTGATTAGCTCAGCATGAAAATAGCTTTCCTGGGGCATTTCAGTCCCTGGTAGTGCAACTGAAGCAAACAATCAACTATAGGTGGCAAGGCACTGTCAAAAGATCTCTAGGATAAAGTTGCAGACAGGTGCAAGTCAGGAGATGGATACAAAAAAAAACTGTCAAAGGCTTTATAAATGCCTAGAAGCACAGTGAAGTGTATTATAAAGAAGTGGAAGGTATTTGGTACAATGCAGACTCTCCCTGGATCAGGACGTCACTCCAAACTGGATGAAAAAGCCAGGAGAAAACTGGTCAGAGAAGCCTACAGCACAATATCACAAATTCTCCACAAATGTGGCTTGTATGGAAGGGCTGCAAGAAAAAAGTCACTCCTCAAGAAGGGCCACATGAAGTCACCACTGAGCTTTGCCAAAATGCACCTTGAAGATTCTGAGGTCACATGGAAAAAGGTGTTATGGTCAGATGAGACTAAAATGGAATTATTTGGCCTGAACATTAAACGATATGTCTGGCAGAAATCCAATACAGCTCCACCATCCAAATACCACCATTCCTTCAGTAAAGCATGGAGATGGTATATCCTGTTATGTTGGGGGGGGGGGGGGGGACTGGAACTGGAGCACTTGTAGGATAGAAGGAAAACCAAGATGGGGCAAAATACTGTCACATTCTTGAGGAAAATTTGTTGCCCTCTGCCAGAAAGTTGTCAATGGGAAGAAGATTTACCTTCTGACATCACAAAGACCCAAAGCACACAGCAAAATGATCCCACAGTGGTTGAAGGCGAAAAGGGTGAATGTCCTTGCATGGCCTAGTCAGAGCCCACACTTAAACCCCATTGACAATCTGTGGAATGACTTGAAGACTGCAGTCCACAGTCACCATCAAATCTAACTGAAATTGAGCAGTTCTGCAAAGAAGAGTGGGCAAATATTGCAAAGTCTACATGTGCAACGTTAGTAGAGACATATCTCAACAGACTATAAGCTGTAATTAAAGCAAAAGGTGGTTCAGCAAAATACTGACACAAGCTGGTGATAAAACAAAAACTGTCTTCATTTCAGGCTGAGCAACAAAATGCGATTATTTTAAAGGGGGGGTGATTCTTTTCTATACCCGCTGTAAATACACTGCTTTATTGACTGTATGGGATAGATTTACTAATACTGGAGAGTGCAAAATCTGGTGCAGCTTTGCATAGAAACCAGCTTTCAGGTTTTTTGTCAAAGCTTAAGTGAACAGGCTGAAGTTTGAAGCTGATTGGCTACTGTGCACAGCTGCACCAGGTTTTGCACTCTCCAGTTTTAGTAGATCAACCCTTATATGTCTACATTGCAGTTATTATACAGTTTTTTTGTGTCATTTTAATGTACATTACATTATTGCTGTATTTCATAGTAATGAAGGAAGACTAGAAAATAGTTTTGTAGTGGGTGGATTGAAGGCTGCTTTTTAACCCCTTGATGCCGACGTAGCACAAATATGCGGCCTAACAGAACTGGGCTTTTTTCCATGGGGCCATATATTTGTGTACCAGTCTTTGTGCTTGGAGCGTGCCTTACTGCGTGCTCCCAGCACAAAGACCGGGTTGCCACTGAGAGTCCCGTTCCAACGATCGGGACTCCCGATTCAGGGTCACATGATCGCTGTGATAGCCTCTGATTAGCTATTACAGTGAACAGTCACAGTACAGCCCGGCCCCCTTGTTTTTTTTTCTCTCTATATGAATGGAGAAGAGAGATACATTGTATCTCTCTAACTTCTGGCATAGAGGGGAAAAAATGTTTGTTAAAAAAAAATAAAGAAATAAATATTTAAAAAAAAGAAAAAATACCTAGATCAAGGTTTGATCTAGTTCAGTGCCAGGGTAAGTGTTTGGGTCAACGGTCAGGATTTTAAAAAAATTGGTATTAGCGTCAGTGTGTTTTAGGTAAACAAAAAAACAAAATGCGCACTATTGTTTCTGGGCTGTACTGTGGGTACAAACAACAAATAACATACACATATATGGTATCGTTGCGATCGTCAAGAGCTGGAAAATTTATTTAGGGTTGTTCTTTGGTGGTACGTTATGGTAGTAACAAGAAACACATATCTAAATTAAAAAAATATATATATATTTTTTTTTTACTATTTTGGGCCAGTTTTCCTTTGAGAATAAAAAAAAAATCAGGAGATATCCATTACCATTTACCACCAAATGGAAGTCCAATTTGTCCTGAAATACACAAGGTATAGATCACCTGGATGTGCAAAGTAGTTGTGATATGTACGGTTTTACTAACACATGTCAGCGTTGCAAAATTGTGCTTAGGCATCAAGATTTGTTTTACCCTTAGGTGTGAAGGGGTTAAATTCTTCTTGTAATTCACTTTGATGTGTTTTTCGCCCTTTTTACCTTTATAGTTGTACCTGGGAATGTTTGTTGTCCTTGCTAGAGGACATCCAGCATCAGGTCTAGGTCCAGACCAACTCTTCCCTGGCTCGCCCTTTTTGTTAATTGGATTTTATCTCTTTCACTAATGGAGACTCAGCATCACTGGTGGGTGTTGAAAAGGGCAGTCTGAAGGCAAATGTCCCTGACTAGAGATGCCCAATCCTCCAGATTACCATCCACCCATCAAGGCATTTTGACAGTTGTGTAAATTCTCCCCAAGAGCCAGCCCACTACTCTGGAGAAGTCAGCAATGACCACCCAGTCAGTATTCCTCCCAGTACAGGCTGACTTTATGATGGCAATCGCACCATTGAACATTTGATGTGCATATGAGGTGCTGCCGTTTTTAGACCCATTACCATTCATTAAAATAGAAGGTGCGCTATGTTGAAAAAAGCGCAGAAGGTGCAGCAAGTGGGAATTTTTCCATGCACCGCAGGGAGGAGAATGTAACCCGTGCTTAGATACCTTTTTATTCAATTTACCTGATTAACTATAAATGATCACTTTACTTCTTTTTTTTTCCTTAGATTACAGATTGCCTTACCACAGTGAAATCAGTGAACAAGACAGACAGCTGCACACTGCTTACGACGTTTGGGGTGAGTTGTGTGGAATTAAGAGTTAAATAAGTGTACCTTTTTGTGTGAATAAAAATACAAGTTAAACATACCAGATTAGTACAATGTCACTTTTATACAACACATGCCTTCGATACAGCCTATAGAGACAAGAAACACAGCGAGTAAAACAAGGCATCACCAGAAATATGCTGTCCGCTAATCCCGAAGAACATTGCCTGTGCACCTTACACGGCATGTTGCTGCCAAATGTCATGTTGTGGCCAATACTGCTGCAAGTCTTCTTAAAGCTGGCCATAGATTATTGCTCAATTGCATCAACACAGTCAGCGTTACATAGTTAGTCCAAAAAAGACAAAAGTCCATCCAGTTCAACCATTAAAAAAAAAAAAAAAATTATAATCCTACACCCACAGTTGATCCAGAGGAAGGCAAAAAAACCCAGCAAAGCATGATCCAATATGCTCCTGCAGAGAAAAAAATTCCTTCCTGATACCCGGAGAGGCAATCGGATATTCCCTGGATAAACTTTACCTATAAATGTTAGTATCCAGTTATATTCTGTGTATCTAGGAAAGAATCCAGGCCTTTTTTAAAGCAATCCACTGAGCTGGCCAGAACCAACTCTTGAGGCAGTCTATTCCACATTTTTTACAGCTCTTACTGTGAAGAAACCGTTCCGTGTTTGGTAATTAAATTTCTTTTCCTCCAGACGTAAAGAGTGCCCCCTTGTCCTCTGTGATGACCTCAGGCTGAATAACTCTACACCGAGTTCACTATATGAACCACTTGTGCATTTATACATGGAGATCATATCCCCCCTTATGTATTATACATGGAGATCATATCAACCTTATGTATTATACATGGAGATCATATCCCCCCCCTTATGTATTATACATGGTGATCATATCCCCCCTATGCATTATACATGGAGATCATATTTCCCTTATGTATTATACATGGAGATAATATCCCCCCCTTATGTATTATACATGGAGATCATATCCCCCTTATGTATTATACATGGTGATCATATCCCCCCTTATGAATTATATATGGAGATCATATCCCCCCTTATGTATTATACATGGAGATCATATCCCCCTTATGTATTATACATGGAGGTCATATCCCCCCTTATGAATTATATATGGAGATCATATCCCCCCTTATGTATTATACATGGAGATCATATCCCCCTTATGTATTATACATGGAGATCATATCCCCCCTTATGTATTATACAGGGTGATCATATCCCCCCTTATGAATTATACATGGAGATCATATCCCCCGTTAATGTATTATACATGGAGATCATATCCCCCTTATGTATTATACATGGAGGTCATATCCCCCCTTATGAATTATATATGGAGATCATATCCCCCCTTATGTATTATACATGTAGATCATATCCCCCCTTATGTATTATACATGGAGGTCATATCCCCCTTATGTATTATACAGGGTGATCATATCCCCCCTTATGAATTATACATGGAGATCATATCCCCTCTTAATCTCCTCTTCTCAAGAGAGAATTCAGTTCCTCTAATCTTTCCTTATAGCTGATCTCCTCCATGCCTCGAATCAGTTTGGTTGCCCTTCTCTGTACTTTCTCCAGTTCCCCAATTTTATTTTTGTGAATTGGTGCCCAAAACTGAACTGCATATTCCAGATGAGGTGTTACTAATGATTTGTACAGGGGTAAAATGATATATGATGTTAATGGGAGAATCCTTCCCATGGAGCTATGGTGTTCTCCCAGCGTGGAGGGGGGCTGTGCATGGGGAAGAGCCATCCCTCCCCGGAGAACACAATGATTAGTGCAAACGGCTATAGCTGATGGAAGTAATCGCATGAAACATCTGACATGCTGGTTGTACCCGAGTCGCAAAACAAATTGAATCTGGTACAGTCAGCCTTCCCACAGACGGTTCAAACTACCTATGGCCGGCCTACCTTAAAGGCAATTCTTCAGATTCTTGGGTTCCAGAAATTCCTTCTTTGATAGAACGACTGAGATACATCCCTTTTTGTAGTCATTCACACCACCTGCAATGCGGTGACACAGGTTTTGTGCATTGCAGCCCGTTCACGCTATTGGTACTCATCTTCACCCAAGTGAATGAGACATAGATACTCATGTACAGATGAGTTAAATATGCCTTTCACATAACTGGATAATTGATGTAAATCCTCATTAAAATCAATGTGTGAAGATTCTCTGCTCGTTTGGTAAGGCAGGCTTTACGCGTGCTGAGGCAATGCGTGAACACGCGCGTTTTGCATGTTGGTGTGTTGCAGTGCCATTCATTCTTAAAGTGTTACTAAACTCACAACAGTAAAATCAGTCTTTATACGCAATAAAGGATGCTTATTATACTCACTGTGTAACCTAAGGGGTTAATCCTCCACATTGTGTAAAAATGCTGTTTGAGCCTGATTTCTCTGATCCTCCCCATCTTCCAGTGTCCCCCTCTTATCTCCTGAGAAGACGGGGAAGAGTCACTCTGCACATGCTCAGTTTGGTGTGTATGGCTAGAGAGGTTTTTTGTTTTCTTGGGAGAGTGCATGTGATCAGCACAGGGCCAATCAGCACTGTCCAGACAGAGGTTAGAGGTTCTGCATCCTTAGAGCAAAATGAAAACTTGTCCTACAAGTTTTAACATGTGCTCGACTAGACACTGATAGAAGTCACAAGACTGCTCTAACTGCTGATAAGAAAAGGTATTTAGCAGTTTATATTTACTAAAATAATTGCATTTCCATGTTCTGAGTACTGTAGGAGACCAAATCTAGTGAATGCAGGGTCCGGAGAGACCGGATATAGTAAATGCAGGGTCCTGGGTTTAGTAACACTTTAATGGCAACCCAGCGCACCATGCCAACCGGTGTGTATTGCATTGCAGCACTGTTGCACAACCATTCGATGTGGTACAGTACCTTACACCAGAAATAACAATAGATATTATCTCAGCTCTAGTGGGCCTGGGGGAATGAGTGATTGCAATGAAATGCCAATGGCCAGTGGTGGAAGAATGCACAATATTGTATATGTAAGGGCTCTTTAATACTAGCATTGGGGGGGGCAGTACCAATAGGCGGTTAAGCCCTCCAACTCCCAGACAGTCCACCTTAAAATAACAGTACAGCCAGATGAAGTACACCTCTGTTATGCCAAATGCTAGACTCAGTTCCTGCACAGTATTCTCATTCAAAAGCCCCATTGTTTGCAAAAAAAAAAAGACATTCAGGAGGTGGCAGTATTGCCTCCTGAATGCCTGTCGTCCACTTCTGTAATACTCTCTCCATAGTGGATTTTCAGGGACCAATGTAAGTGTAAACAAGCCTGATTAAGTATGTAACATGGTACATCAAAATGTTTAATGCAGGCCATACATGGGTTGAATTCTGAACGAGCATTTTGTAATGCGATTGATTTTGAAATTCAACCAAGCCTCCAATTTCTCCTCATCTTGCTACGGAAAAGAATTTTCGTGGCCAGGAATTTTCTTTTCTTTTCAGGTCACAGCTTTATATTTCTTGCACGATTCTCCCATCATTGATTTAAAATTCATTCGAATTCCAACATGGCCGATCACTCATATTTGATGGTCACATGAAAACTGGCCGTTTCTGTGACCCACTAATGGTGCAAAATTCGAACGAAAATTCTTAGAAAAGATTTTCGAAAGAAAATTCTTCCAGAATTCCACATGTGTATGGCCGGCCTAAGGCTCCATGCACACTAGCACTTTTTATAAGCTCAGAAAGTGCTGGTAATGGCTTTTTTTTTTTTGTAGTGGTTTACTTGTGTTTAGAAATGTTTAGGAGCATTAGTGTTTTATTAGCATTTTTACAGTACATGTAGAAAAAAAACGTTTAGCGTTTTTTTTTCTGCTGGAAAAACACTCCAAAAAACTTGGCAAACACTATTTTGTTTCTGCTCCTAGATGCTGAAGCTCAGAAAATGCTAATAGCCTAAAGTAGTGTGCATGGACACATAGGAGAACACTATTTAGAACACTATCTAGAAGCAGAAAAAAAATGCTAATAACAGCTTCTATGGAAATGATAGTATGCATGGAGCTCAAATTACCTTAGCCTCTTCCCGTTCGGCACATGTAGATAAACGGGTGGATGAGAGTGCTGCCGAAGCGGGTTGACGTTTCTAAACGTCACCCACATTCACTGCCTGTGCGTGCTTCCTGGGAGCGCGCAGCACCGTAATCCGGTGCCCGCTGTGTCGTCCGGACACAGCAGAACACAGATTGCTGTACGGGGGACCTCTATGTGCAGTCACGAGTCATGTGATCACTGATTGGCCAATCGGTGATCACATCAACAGTAGTAAACAAGATGTCGCTTCCTGATATCATTGCTTACTACTTGTGAAATCTGTAAATTATCACAGAGATCACATGGTACCATGTGACAAGCTGTGACCAATCACAGCTCGCACAATATCTCTCAAGGGCTGCAGGAATGCAGCCAGAGAGAAGGAGAAATGATTGCTTTTACAGCTTTTATGGGTGTAAAAGCAATCAGCGTTAAAAAAGGAAAAAAAAATCTTCATCACCCCCCACAAGTAGTGCAGTGTCACCATGGTGACACTGTACTGCTAGGGTGACAGTATGTTAAAAAAAAATGTGAAAAATTATAATTTTTTGTTTTAAACTAATTTGGGTTATATTTTTTACTAAAAAGGCAGATGAATACATTTTGGCTAAGATTTATGAAGAAAGATTTATTTACAAAATTTTAGAAAAACCCTTTTTTTTCAAAATGTTTTGACTTTTTCATTTATATAGCAAAAATATAAAAATCCCAGTGGTGAATAAATACCACCACAATAAAGTTTTATGTGTCTCAAAAAGATGCTAAATAATTAATATGAGTGCAGTGTTGCATGACCACGCAATTGTCATTCAAAGTGTGATAGCACTGAAAGCTGAAAATTGGCCTGGACATGTAGGGGGTGAAAGTATCCGGACTGGAAGTGGTTAAAACATTACTTTGAGTTTAAATATTATAGTTCTAGATAGTTAGAACTGAATTTGTGCTGATTGGAAAGACAGCCATTGTTTCCCTTTAAAAAATTCTTGCTGTATCTTTACCTCCAGACTCTTTCGGACCTTGCCAGTGCCTCTCGAGAAGACTTGTCCCTGTGCCCAGGATTTGGACCACAGAAAGTAAGTACTATTGCCAAGTGAAGCGAAGCTGTAATGTCTTCCTCGCATTTTGAATGCTCGGTGCACATTACTGTGATGTTACGAAGAGTCCATCCATGCAGGAACACTAAATTACAAATGGATTCAATTAGGGATGCACCGAAATTTTGGTGGCTGAAGCGTTTTTTTTTTTTTTCATTTTAAAGTGCCCCCGTCCCCCGTGCTCGCACATAGTGGTGAACATATACGTAAGACATGCCCAAATATGTAAATGGTGTTCAAACCACACGTGAGGTATCGCCATGAACGTTGGAGCAAGAGCAATAATTCTCGCACTAGTAACTTTACACTGCTAATCTGTAAAAATTTTTAAAGCATCACCCATGGCGATTTTTAAGTACCACAGTTTCACGCCATTCCATGAGCATGCGCAATTTTAAAGCGTGACATGTTGGGTATCAATTTACTCACCGTAACATCCTCTTTCATATTTTACAAAAATTGGGGTATATAATGTTTTTTTTAATCAAATTGTATTTTTTTTCCAAAAAATATATATTGATTTTTAAAAATTGCGCATTTCAGTTTTCGGCCAAGTGCATTTTTAATTTTTGGTTTCGGCACCAGTATTTTCATTTTGGTGCACCACTAGATTCAAAAGAATTTGACTGTGAGATCTTTGCTCTTTGTTCCCAGCCCTCCACACCCACCTGCTAATCTTGGTGCCAGCGCATGATACCTAAAACAAGCAATAGCTGCTGCTGCCTATTTGTAGAAAATAACTTTAAGTGGCTGTAAATGCATTTTTTTTAAAAAATAATAATCTGGGTTATACTTATCTGCTGTGTGCAATGGAATTGCACAGAGTGGCCCTGATCCTCCTCTTCTTGGGTTCCCCGCCAGTGCTCCTAGCTTCTCCTCTCAGGCAAGTGTCCCCATAGGAAGGCACTTCCTATGAGGGCATTCATGTGGCCTCACTCCTGAATCCCGCTGTCTGTGTCCATAGACACAAAGAGCAGGACTCAGTGCTAGCCCCCTCCTTCTTGTCACTGGCTTGGATTGACAGCAGCCTCAGCAAAGCCTGTGAGAGCAGGAAGTGAGGGGAGAGAAGAGCTGCGGACAGTGCTGGATCGAATGAGGGCTTAGACAAGTATGGGGGGGCGATACTGATGCCAAAACATGTTTAGGCTTTATAACCACTTTAAACAGAACTTTTATTAACATTCACATTGGTATGCAGCTCTTCCAACTGATGTGAAATCATCTAACAGTAATTTAGAAAATTGATATTTGTTTGGGGGATTTAACATCACAAGCCAACTATCCGCTTTTGGATGGAAGTGATCTGGTGGATTCCAGAGCCCACTGTACAGTGTCATCTATGCTGTGCACAGCCATCACGAGCAGTGTGCCTGAGCTGACAGGGAAGAAGACTGTCGGTAATTAGCGGGCGGGACACTGTGATTGAAATCCGTGGCCATGAATGGCGGCGCAGGTAGGGTTCGTGCGTGCTCCCTAACCAGAAATGCTAAATCACGTGTATATATACACGATTTTGCGGACCCTTGCTGCCGTGTAGCAGTATATCTGCTATACGCCGGCGGGTAAGCGGTTAACCTTCTCTGGATGCTCTCTTGTTCAAGCACATCCTTCCTGAGGATTGGTGACCAGAACTGGACAGCATATTCAAGTTATGGCCAAACTTTGTAAAGTGGTAGAATTCAAGTCTTGTCTCTTGAGTAAATCCTGCACAGCTGAATTCAATCTTTTTGAGATATGTTTTATAAAATCTTAAAGCGTTGCTAAACCCAGGACCCTGCATTCACTATATTCGGTCTCACAGAGTACACACTACATGGAAATGCAAATATTGTAATAAGTATAACCTGCTAAATACCTTTTCTCATTAGCAGTTACAGCAGTCTTTTGACTAGCAGTGTCTGGTTAAAGCTTCATTGGTGTCAGTGGTAGGAATAGTGCCCCATCATTGGTGTCAGTGGGAGGAATAGTGCCCCATCATTGGTGTCAGCGGGGGGAGGAATAGTGCCCCATTGTTGGTGTCAGTGTGGGGGGGGAATAGTGCCCCGTCATTGGTGTCAGTGGGGGAAGGGGATAGAGTCCCAACATTGGTGTCAGTGGGAGGAATAGTGTCCCATCATTGGTGTCAGTGGGAGGAATAGTGTCCCATCATTGTTGTCAGTGGGAAGAATAGTGCCCCGTCTTTGTTGTCAGTGGGAAGAATAGTGCCCCGTCTTTGTTGTCAGTGGGAGGAATAGTACGTCAGTGTCAGTGGGGGGGGAATAGTGCCCCGTCATTGGGGGGGATAGTGTCCCAACATTGGTGTCAGTGGGAGGAATAGTGCCCCATCATTGGTGTCAGTGGGGGGAGGAATAGTGCCCCATCGTTGGTGTCAGTGGGGGGGAGGAATAGTGCCCTATCATTGGTGTCAGTGGGAGGAATAATGCCCCATCATTAGTATCAGTGACACCAATGATGGGGCACTATTCCTCCCACTGACACCAATGACACTTAACTTGCTGACCCCTGCTCCAGCATGGTGCTGCTGCAGCCAGCATACCTGGTTGCAGCAGCACCATCAGCACGGCACATTTACCTGTCAGCTGTCCTTCTTCACTCCGGCCTCTCCCTCACTCGGTGTTCGTGGGGCCGCTCGGCTCCGCCTCCTTACAGGTGATTGGCCGCCTGTGTGCCTTTCCTGAGCTACAGTTCTGGCGCCCAATCACCGGTGAGGAGGCAGAGCCGAGCGGCAGGAGTGAGGGAGTGGCCGGAGTGAAGGAGCAGCGCTTCCTGGACTGGATCGTCGTGGGACTGGGACCGGAGCCAGGTAAGGTACAGCAGCCCCCCGTCCTCGCAGAAAATACACCCCTGCTGGTGGGCCGGATAAATGGCTTCGGCGGGCCACAGTTTGAGGACCCCTGGCGTAGACTGTATGAAGTATTTGTTATTAATGAAAAAATGTTAGTTGCTGGTTTTTCTCTGCGTCAGTGGGGACAATTCAGTAAAGGTTATCGCATGCATTATGTCAGTCAGGTGACCACATATCACACGCAATACTGAAAATGTCACTCCACTATTGCTAAGTCGTCAGCTGGATTCCCCCCCCATCCATTACACCTTGTCTCTATGTTGATGGAGACAAGGGCCTCTTCCCCACAACCCTGGCTGGTGGTTGTGGGGGTCTGCGGGCGGAGGGCTAATCAGAATCTGGAAGCCCCCTTTAACAAGGCGACCCCCCAGGTACCCCTACTCATTCACCAAAAAAAAAAGTGTAGTGTAATAAAAACACAGGAGGCAGTTTTTGACAAGTCCTTTATTAAAAAAAACTTACATAAAAATTTAAAAAACGTCCCCCCCGGTGTAGATCCATCGTCAATCACAAGGGAATTTGGCCTGATGTGGTTGAGGAGGGAAGGGGGTGCTTGATCACCCTCCATTCCTGACCTTTCATGCTGGGATAAGGGTTTGGTATGGATTTTGGGGGGACTCCACCTCCTAATGTTTTTTTTTTGCAGTGGGGGGTTCCCCTCAAACTGCATACCAAACCAAGCTTGGCATGGATGGATGGATGGGGGGGGGGGGGGCGTGGAGGAAGTTCACATGCCATTTTTAATTGCAATTCTTTTTTTTTTTGTTTGTTTACATGCAGTTGACAGCTGATGACTCATCACATTACCACGTTTTCACTACTAAAATACCGCAAGACTAACTCATGCCATTTTTTTTTTTTTTTTTTTTTTTTAATTGTTTTTGAAAGATACTGTGCTATATCTTACCGCATACTTGGATGCGGTCAGATACTGCTTTGTGAAATTGTCCCCTGTGGCTCAAAGTATTGAGACCAATGGCACAGGACAGCAAACAGGTAGAAAGTTGGCAATGACAGCCCATGTTTTTTTCTGGTTTATTTGAATGATCAGCTTTCAGATCTGCTTTTTGTCTGAAACCTTTACAGTGGACTTTGTCTGTCCCCCCCCTCCCCATTTTGGGCTGTTAAATATACCATTGAAAGAGATACGGTATTTCTGTTTGAGAAAATCAGGGCAGGATCAGCAAATGAAAACATTTTGTTGTTATGCTTAGACATACTTTAACATCACATTTCCTTCTCCTTCTAGGCAAAGAGACTGTTTGATACTCTACATGAACCATTCCTCAAAACTAAGAAGTAGGTCCATCCAGGTCTCAATCACTGGAGCAACTCTCTACAACGTGTTGCAAAAATCTGTGACTAATGAAAGATTATTTATCATCGTTCTAGATGAGGGATGTGCCCATGTATGATCGGGAATAGGTTCTCAAAAAGTAAAAATGTAAACTCCTTTTCACTTACCCACTCTGAAAGGTTGTACTCCCTTCATGACCAGGCCATTTTTTGCTGTTCAGCCCTGTGATACTTTAACTGGTAATTGCACGGTCATGCCCAAACAAAATTTATATAATTTTTTTCACACAAATAGAGCTCTCTTTTGTTGGCATTTGATCAACACTGTTTTTATTTTTTGCGATATAAATGAAATAACTGCAATAGCGTGGCGGGCAATCCAACACGGCGGGGGGAACTGTCACTGACATAACCAGTGACATTAATACAGTGATAAATGATATTGTACACTGTCACTGTACTAATGACACCGGCTGGGAAGGGGTTACCATCCAGGGGGATCAAGGGGTTAAATGTGTGCCTACTTTGTTTACTATGGGTAAAGTGTGTTGCTTTTTTACTAATGATATCTCAGTCTAAAGTAGGGATGAGAATCGGAGAGATCAATCTCTCTCTACATACATAGTTAGTCTGGCTGAAAAAAGACAAAGGTCCATCCAGTACAGCCATTAAAAAAAAAATATAATCCTATACCCACAAGAAGCCAAAAAAACCCAGCAAAGCATGAGACAAGTTCCTCCCGCAGGGAAAAAAATTCCTTCCTGATCCCCCGAGAGGCAACTGGATATTCCCTGAATCAACTTTACCTATAAATGTTAGTATCCAGTTATATTCTGTGTATCTAAGAAGGAATCTAGGTCTTTTTTTAAAGCAATCCACTGAGCTGCCTAGAACCAACTCTTGAGGGAATCTATTCCACATTTTTACAGCTCTCACTGTGAAGAAACCTTTCCATGTTTGGAGATTAAATGTCTTTTGCTCCAGACGTAAAGAGTGCCCCCTTGTCCTCTGTGATGACCTCAGGGTGAATAGCTCTACACCGAGTTCACTATATGAACCACTGATGTATTTATACATTGAGATCATATCCCCCCTTATGTATTTATACAGGTTGATCATATCCCCCCTTAATCTCCTCTTCTCAAGAGAGAATAAATTCAGTTCCTCTAGTCTTTCCTCATAGCTGAGCTCCTCCATACCTCTTATCAGTTTGGTTGTCCTTCTCTGTACTTTCTCCAGTTCCCCAATGTTCTTTTTGTGAATTGGTGCCCAAAACTGAACTGCATATTCCAGATGAGGTGTTACTAATGACCAGCAGAGCATCGTTTCAAGTTGGGGCCTCTCTGAACTGTACCATAAAATTGTCTTGTAACAGGTTTATAAATGTCCTCCCATTTACTGTTCCAGCAGTGCCATTCCAGTTGAATCCCTCACCAGCTGTTGTCATCTTCTCCCCAGCTATTTTCTGGGTGCCAGGCTTTTGGCATCCCAATTGGCTGGTCAGGGAATGAAGTCATCTCGCACATGTGCATGAGAATCTGCCATTCCGACACAACTGGAGTGTGCCAGGGATGCACACTGAGCTGAGCATTTGTAGCTCAGTGTTTATATGAACCACTGATGTATTTATACATGTTGATCATATCCCCCCTTAATCTCCTCTTCTCAAGAGAGAATAAATTCAGGTCCTCTAATCTTTCCTCATAGCTGAGCTCCTCTATGCCTCTTATCAGTTTAGTTGCCCTTCTCTGTACTTTCTCCAGTTCCCCAATGTTCTTTTTGTGAATTGGTGCCCAAAATTGAACTCCATATTCCAGATGAGGTCTTACTAATGATTTGTATCGGGGTAATATGATATCTCTCTCTCCGGAGTCTATACCTCTTTTAATACAAGAGAGGATTTTGCTTGATTTAGAAACCGCAGCTTGGCATGGCATGCCATTATTAAGCTTGTGATCTACCAGAACCCCCAGATCCTTCTCCACCATTGATTCCCCCAGTTGTACTCCCCCTAGTATTTATGATGCATGCATATTCTTAGCCCCCAAGTGTATCACCTTATATTTATCAAGATTAAACCTCATTTTCCACATAGTTGCCCAATTAAACAGTGCATTGAGGTCAGCTTGTAAGTTGAAGACATCCTGTAAAGATGTTATTCCACTGCACAGCTTGGTGTCATCTGCAACTGTAGAGTTGATTGTTAACACAGAGCTCTGGGCTGTGATTGTACACAGCTGATCAGCAGGTCCCAGCCGTGAACCATTGGCCGGGACTTGCTGACAGGCCCCTGCTGTGTACAATCACAGCAGATGCCAGCGGAAGGACCGCATCCTAAACAAGGAAGTAGGCCGTGACATACTGGTAGCTATGAACAGCTCCAATTTCAAGCCTAATCCTGCTAAATTGTCTAAAGTTTAAGTTGCGGGTGGCCCCGTCTGCACCACTTCACTTGACAAAGGCCGAGTGAAAAAACCAAAAGAGCTGGGTGGAAAACAGTGACTGCACCCAATCAGTTGCAGTCACTATTCAGCTATTCAAGCAGCCACCCGAATACAAAAGCTGGCAGGGAAGATTTATCCATCCATACTGTTTAGAGTGGAGAGAAGAGTCTACTGATTTTCTCTTCTCATGTCCTATCTGTAAACAGCAGTGCTGTTTGGTTTTTGGGCTTTTTTTTGTATTTCTGTCATAAATGTAAAAATTCTATCAGTATCTGGACCAGCTGAGGCTGTGGCAGCTATTGGTGTCTCAACAACCCACAACACTTGCCATGTGCTGTCTCTACCTTCCTAGACAGATCTCATTCTTCAGGTTTTAAACATCCAACACAAGAATTCTTTTTGTAACAACTGTTTATTGTATGTTGGTATAAATGGTGTATGATTCCTATAATAAACATTCTTATTGTTGAATACTATTGGAGTTCTAAATCACTAGTAGAGCGGAGTGTACAATAAGTAACATACACAAAAGTCTGGTACACACTACAATTTATACAGTATGTGCAAGTTTGTTTCTTCTTTTACACAGTACATATAAATACATTATACGCAAGTCTATACAGAATATCACAGGTGTAGGCTGGAGGTTTCCAGGTTATTGCTTAAAGGATAGGGTTAACTTATTTCATTTTTAAAAAAATCCCATTTTTTGTAAAAGCATTAATTTGGTTCCTTTGAAAATACAGAGTGGGCAAAAATGCAGGTCCTCTTGACAGTAGACTTCACCAATTTATCCCTTTTACCCCTATCGGCCAATGCAGCTTGCCAAAAACCTGGAATCTCCAAATATCAGGGAACAATTTACACTATCCTTGTACCACCAGGGCCATGTAAGGTGCTAAAGCAGCCAATCACCAGATCAAAGTTCTGTCACGTGTGCATTCCTAATGATTGGACTATAAGACTTCTTGTTGATCCTTCCATCAAGAAAACCTCTTACTTTGCCTAGTCCAGGTTAAAGGAAATCTGAACTTGAAGAGATAAGGTGGTGTCCATTGCTATGTTACCAATGAGCATTTCCTGGCCATCACTGGCTTCAATACTCCAGTCAGAACTTCGGATCTGCAAGCTTGTGTTGGGTCAGTGCCTTAAAAAACAATTGAAGCATGATAGCCAAACAGTGATTTGTTTCAGAAGGATAGGGCAACCTTTGTGTTTTTTGAAATACAGGTTTCCTTTGAAGTGACCCTGTTGCCTTGTAAATGAAAGTTTACAATGATCTCTCTGGCAGGCAGAGGGGAGAATTACTGAAGCTGGTTCACTCAGAATCTGGTGCAGCTGTGCATGGTAGCCAATCAGCTTCTAACCACAGCTTGTTCAATCAAGCTTTGGGAAAAAAACCTGGAAGCCGATTGGTTTCTATGCAGAAGTAAGCCTGATTTTTCACTTTCCAGCTTTAGTAAATAAACCCCACATTGATAATGTATGGTCAGCAGGATTCAGTGCGGAACACATTATCTGACACACCAGGAAGTATCAGATAGCAATGGTACCTGGAGATTAGCAGGACAGCCATGTTTTAACACACTACCTGCACTTTAAAGCACAACTCCAGCCAATTTCTTTGGGTGGTTTTGGATAAACTAGTGAATAGCAAACACTGTCAACCTCCTATTGCTGTAACCCCATTTAGGAGATTTCATTCTTCTTCCTGTCCCTTAATAAGGGGAAGCAGTTGTCACTGGGACAGGAAGACATGGGCAGTAATAATAACCCCCCATTTTTTTTCTTTTTAACTGAAAAGTGCTTTGTTGCAGCCTGTGTCTTGATTGGACAGATTTCCCACTACTTCTTGTCATGAAAGGAAATCATTGGAATGCCCCACCCTCAATAGAAGCACAAACCATTAAAAGTAATCCTTCCTCACTGTATCCAAAACGCCAAGAAAAAAAAAAAGTTATGACTGGAGTTGGGCTTTAAATTACAACTAAAATTCCTCTATAAAACGTCGAGCCCCCCTTCCATGTTTAGGTGAAGTGAATTCACCCCAGATTGTAGTCATACTCTCTGTTCTGTGGCAGTACCATAGAGTTTAGGTCTTGGATGCAGAAATCTCACTGAGTGTTGGTTGTGCCTGTACAGTAATTTCCATTAGCCCCGAGGCTCAGTTCACACTGCCGCGACTTGGGATCGACTTGTGAGAACCCAAGTCACATGACATGTGGAATCCTATGTAAGTCAATGAGAGATGTCTCAATCAGCACTACTGAAGTCGCTCCAACTCATTATTATAATACAGGATTTATATAGGGCCAACAGTTTTCTCAGCGCTTTACAATATAACGGGAGACAATACAGTAACAATACAGTTCAATACAAGAGGGATAGGAGGGCCCTGCTCCTTGGAGCTTACAATCTAGGAGGGAGGGGCTAGTGGTACAAAAGGTAGTAACTGTGGGGGATGGACTGGTTGGAAGAGTAGAAGATTCCATTATTAGCTGAGGGCAGGATAAATAGATTTTCAGAGATTTCCTAAAAGTGAGCAAAGTAGGCGACAGTCTGATAAATTGGGGTAGAGAGTTCCAGAGGATGGGGGAAGCTCTGGAGACGAGCATGGGAGCTAGAGAGCAGGAGGTCTTGCGAGGAGCGGAGAGTACGGTTTGGGTGATATTTAGAGACAAGATCGGTGATGTAATTTGGGGCAGAGTTATAAATGGCTTTATACGTTATTGTTTTGAATTTTATCCGTTGGGCAATGGGAAGCCAGTGGAGGGATTGGCAGAGAGGGGTGGCTGATACAGAACGGTTAGTAAGGTGGATGAGTCTGGCAGCAGCATTCATGATGGACTGAAGAGGGAATAGCCTGCGATTCGGTAGGCCAATGAGGAGGGAGTTACAATAGTCAAGGTGAGAGATAACAAGGGAGTGAATAAGTTGCTTAGTGGTTTCCGAGGTTAGGAACAGGCGTATCTTGGAGATGTTGCGGAGGTGAAGTCTACAAAATTTGGACAGTGATTGGATTTGGGGCTGAAAGGACAGATGGGAGTCTAGGATTACACCTAGTACCCTGGCATGAGGGGAGGGACTGATGATTGTATTATTGATCTTGATGGAGAAGTCAGGGGAGGGGGCACGGGCTGGGGGGAATTCTAAGAGCTCAGTTTTGGAAAGACTGAGTTTGAGGAAGTGGAGTGACATCCATGCCAATATGTAGGTTAGTATTGCGAAAGGAGACTGAAGGTGTGAGGTGAGGGGTAGAAAGATAGATTTGTGTGTCATCAACATAGAGATGGTACTTAAAGCCGTGGGAGTTTATCAAGTGACCAAGGGAGGAGGTGTAGATGGAGAAGAGAAGGAGTCCAAGGACAGAACCTTGAGGGACCCCTCCAGAGGGAGTGAAGAGGAGGAGGCAGCATTATAGGTAATGCTGAAGGAGCACTTCGATAGGTAGGAGGAGAACCAGGAGAGAGCAGAGTCTCTGAGGCCAAGAGATTGGAGTTTTTTGAGGAGGAGGGGATGGTCAACTGTATCAAAAGCCGCAAAGAGGTCAAGTAGAGTACGGAGTAGTGGCCATTGGTTTTAGCAGTTAGTAGACCATTAGTGAGTTTTAGTAGGGCAGTTTTAGTGGAGTATAGTGAGCGAAAGCCAGACTGTAAAGGATCAAGAAGGTTGTTGTTGGTGAGGTGGGAGCTCAGGCGATTGTAGACTAAGCATTCTAGGAGAGCTTGGGGTTACGCTACATTTAGAGTTGGTTCACACCTGAATCACAAAGAAATGCGCACAACGCGTTCCTGTACGATTCAGATGCGGCCATAGTGTGAACCGGCCCTTAAAGAGGAACTTTAGTGTAATGTAAATTATCAATTTGTCTTATAAAACTGCAAACTAGGTTTTTACAAGTAATATATACATGGGGGCAGCTATATTGACTGACTACATATGCAGGCTGTGTTTCCGGACTAGCAGTGCACATTGGTGAGACTTTACCATAGTGCAAACGTGTTTCATATGCATTGCTTCTGAACAATCTGTGACAAAATGGTGCACAGCACATTTCTCATAATGCACTGTTCACATCTGTGCACTGTGGTGAGTTACAACGCACCTGCAATGTGTTAGTACGTTGGGGCACTACTCAAAATCCATAGCCCTGCAACACACCAGACTGGGGTACATGTGTTTGCAGAATACACCGCAAACCATTCCTTATCACAACCTACCGGTGTGGATCAGCCTATGTTACCTCAATGCAAGTCTACCAGTCAGATCTCATTAAAGTGTTATTAAACCCTCAAAAAATTGTGTATGTATCACCATACCTCAGTTACTTCAATTGTTGCTGTACCCTTTGTCTTTGTAGCACAAGACTGCAACAACATGTATGCCCCATTGACTTCCACCTACAGTATGGCTACACTACTATGCAGGGCCTCCCAGAAGCCCCATCATAGCCACGCTGATGCTCTCAGCCAGGACTGTGAAGGTCTGGGATGAGGGACCAGCCTCAGCTCTATGAGAGCATTGCTGGGTGCAAGGAATCATGTGCCATGTAGTCCAGACACAGGAGGTCACTTGTGATCATTGTGCACTCCCCCAACCAGAAATTCAGAGACGTTCCAGAAGGAATGGTCTGTACACATTTTAGACAGGCACATCTAGTCTTTGGGGAAAAATACTGCTTCATAGCCTGCCAAATAAGAATAGTAACATGGAGCTAGAGGGGAAAATACTTCATACAGTGAGGGTTTAATACTACTTTAATTAAAAAAGTTGTACTAAGTGGATGAAATATATGCAGTAATTAAAATATGATACAGCAAAAAAATTGTCAAACCCCAACTGAACTTTTAGTTTAAATCAGCAAAATATTTTCTAGGTGCAAAAAAAAAAAAAAAAAAAAAAAAAAGAAGAAGAGGTACCAAAAGTCTTTGGCTCGTTCACACCATGGTGCAGAGATGTCAGTTTTTCTACATGCGTTCTGCAAGGGCACAACAAAATCAATTGTTCTCTACGTGCCCTGTTCACACCACAGAACTAGTATGTGGATTTTTCTGTGCAGGAATCTGCAACGTGTATAAAACTCATTGGGACTCGCATAAAAAAAGATGTAAACGGATGTCTCTGCAAGTGAAATCTGTGCATCAGTTTCTATCAGTTGTTCTGCACGTATGGTGTGAGCGAGCCCTTACAGTTTGTTTTCCATAAAAAGTGGAAAAGCTCTCCAATCGGAAACAAACATGAACTTTGCTGACTGGAGAATTCTAGTTCTGACTCAGCAGGGGAAAGGTCAGACCTCTACAGTGAGACCACCGCTTCCCCACAGACAGCAATGATCATTCTTTACATGCTGGCAGGGGACAGGCTTTTCTACTCAGGCTGTAGTTGATTTCCAGAGAAAACAAACCGTAAGGGTTGAATCACAGAGGCACCTGGAATATATTTAGCAGATTTAATCTGAAAGTTCAACTGATCTTTTAGTTACATCAAATATTAATGTCAATTTTTACAACAATAATGCAAAACCTGTGCTCACTATAGTTTCCCTTTTAAACTGCCTTCAGGTAATAAAATGTTTAAAACCGGCTTGCAAACTGTGAAAAAGACATATAAAATAAATGGCCAAAAAACACCACTACCTAGAAATGAGTATTCTTAAATAATCAGGTAACGGTGATGTCCCTATTGCTCCTTATATTCCATTTAGCATTAAAATTTTAAAATTTATTTTTCCATGAATGCAGCAAAAAGTTTACAGAAACAGAAATTTAAAATATTGTTTTCACCCCTCCAAAGAAATCTGTACAGAAATAGGCTGTTGATCCAATGGCGGCTCCAATACTTCTGGATCCAAAACAAGCATGCAGATCAAAAAGTATATCTGAGCCTGGGTTCACATATATGTGGTGCGGTATATCACATGTAATTCGCACAGGAACTGCACCGCATTCCTGTGCAAATCACATGCGATTTGTGTGCCGTGCGATTGGAGCCATACATTTTGTATGGCTCTAATCGCACCGCACCCGCAACGTGCAGGACCCTTTTTTGGTCCGCACTAGAATCGGATCGCATGGGTATTTACACCTATGCGATCAGATTCTGCACATCGCACCGTGTTTTGAAGACCGCTTTCGGGGTGTTGTTAACTTAACATACACACCCGCAGCGATTCGCATGAACGGGGTGCGATTCTGATGCGGTGCGGAATTCAGACAGAAAACGCTGCGAATTCCGCACCGCATCAGTGTGAACCGGGGCTTAGTGATAGGAGATAATTGTACACATTTTTTTTGTTTCCAGTCTGTGAGCCACTGGTGTGATTTCTCTTCCCTTCTTTCTCGTCACCCAAAGACAAACAGGACATGAAAGGAAATTTCTCTTAAGTGAATAAGGCCGGCTATACATGAGTCAAAAGTCGACTGATTTTTCTTCCGAAAATCAGACCTAAGAATAATCAGCCAATTTTTGCTGTTAGTGGGTCAATGCACCGGCCAATTTTTATGGTTCCTCCCATTTTCGGTGATCGGGCATGTTGGAAAATTCGTGAAAAGGACCGATTTTCGACTCAATGATGGTCAAATCATACAATTGTTTTTCCGAAAAGAATATGTGCATGAGCCGTGACTTGAAAGGAACAGAAGTTTTGCCTGTTATATGAGGTGAACTTTATGACTTGGTCGGCTGATTATCGAAATCATTGATGACACCATCGGATTACCGAGCGAAAGACGTTTTCGATTTTCAGATGAAAAATCGTTTGTAATTCGAACCATGTATGGCCTCCATAATACAAGGTTGTTACTGGAACAAGTTGAAAGATTCAGCTTTACTTCCTGTTCCAGTGGCAACTTACATTTACATAAATTTTTGTTTTCTTGGTGACATTGGTCACAAGGACAAATAGAGAGCAAATCTACCCAGTGGGAAAACAGAGACAGCAAGAAAAACCCCAACATTGTACCAGATTTAAAAAAAAAAAAAAAAATAAGTTTATGAATATCTTCACAGTAAAAACTGCATGAATCACAACTCCACGGACAGTTAGCTGTTCTCTCTCTGTGTAAGGAGTTGTGATTCATGCAATTTTTATTGTGAAGATTTCAATAAACAATTTTTTTATCTGGTACATCGAAGTGCGGTCAACCTCTCTTTCCCCAGTTCTTTTCCGCAACCACAGATCAGATTTGCACCTGTTGATGACTAGAATGGTGGATGGTTCACACATTCACCTAGAACAGTTAATCTGTTTCTTGAGCAATAAAAATGTGACACTTCCAAGCTCTATCCGAAATTTTAAAAAGTTTGGGTGTGTGATTCAGCTGAAGACTATGCTCTGAACTCACTTGCTTCATGCTTATTTCTCATAAGGGAGGTATTAAAGCCAGAGAGAGCCAGATAACAATCCATTTTAGGAGATCAGCAATGGTGGCCAAATTTCAGTAAAACTAACCTTTAAAAGAGTATTAAAAAAAAAAGCTTGTTATTGCCCAGAATTCATGAACAAAGAAATATTATCCTAAATAAAAACACGAACATTCCACAACAGGTAACGCAAATAGAACACAAGTAATAGACATAGCCCTAAATTCAACACCGCAGTCCCAATACTTCACGTAGCAAAAAAAGCTGCTTCTGTGTTTTGGGTGGAATTTAGGCTTCCTTTCACAGATCAGTATTTATGACTGTCTGTAATTCTGATCAGAATTCTACAGTTGAGCTACTACTGTTAAAGGTCTTCATATATTCCTATAAAGCAGCCCCACCATACAACCTCTAGAGGACCTGCCATAGGATTATATAGGTGAAAAGCCAATCTCAACAGTAGGCAAAAATCATCCTTCTGCGGTCTCTGACAGCAGTAAAGGCTAAACACAGTGTCTAGCCATATCCTACTTTACCCAAACAGAGAGAAAGATATATGCATATATTCATTGCAGACTGAAATGCTGCTTAAAAACAAAATCATAAAAATAATATGGAGCCACTGAACATCAGGAACAATCCCAGATGGAGTTAATGTTACCAGAGTTTGAGGTCAGAACACTGGTGCCCAAATATCTGCCTGCTGGCATAGTTCTGGGTGAACACTGCTTGTAGCTATGCTGAATCCTTCATGCCACACGATAAGCCTTCATTAGGGAATATTCTCGCCGACTGGCCCGAGAGGCCCAGAGGAAGAGAGCTCCGGCCATAACCTGAAGAGGGGAGGAGACGCAGGCCAAGCAGAAGGACCAGCCGTAATCCCCGCGCACACCTGGGGGAGGAGGTAGGCTCTTCTGCAACATATACACCCCGCTGGCAAAACACAGGACTGCTCCCAGTGTGCACACACCTGAAAAAAGCAGCAGGGATACATTAGTACATGTTGAACAATACCAGTCACAACTGGGCCTATGCAAGAATATGAGGAGTCAGAACTGTTCAGGCTTATTTGTGAAATATTTATAATTTCCTCCCTATTTAGCTTTACTTTGAGAGTCCGAGGTTCCTGATATCTGATAATTCATGCTCTGTCACTTGCCCAAACTTCTAGCTCCTGAGTGCGAAAAACAACATCAAAACAACAGTGCATCCTCACACTAAGTAAATAAAGGGAGAAGGACTGATCTTAAAGTGTTACTAAACCCAGGACCCTGCATTCACTAGATCCGGTCTCCCCGGACCCTGCAGTCACTAGATTCGGTCTCCCCGGACCCTGCAGATACCAGATCCGGCCTCCCCGGACCCTGCAGACACCAGATCCGGCCTCCCTGGACCCTGCAGTCACTAGATCCGGCCTCCCCGGACCCTGCAGTCACTAGATCCGGTCTCCCCGGACCCTGCAGTCACTAGATCCGGTCTCCCCGTACCCTGCAGTCACTAGATCCGGTCTCCCCGGACCCTGCAGTCACTAGATCCGGTCTCCCCGGACCCTGCAGTCACTAGATCCGGTCTCCCCGGACCCTGCAGTCACTAGATCCGGTCTCCCCGGACCCTGCAGTCACTAGGTCTGGTCTCCCCGGACCCTGCATTCACCATATCTGGTCTCCCACAGTACACACAACATGGAAATGCAATTATTTTAGTAAATATAAACTGCTAAATACCTTTTCTCATCAGCAGTATACAACAGTCTTGTGACTTCTATCAATGTCTGGCTGAGCACTGGTTAAAGCTTGCACGAGGAGTTTTCTTTCTGCTCTAGGAGGATGCAGAACCCCTAACCTCTGTCTGGACAGTGCGGATTAGCCCTGTGCTGATCACATGCACTCCCCCAAGAAAAAAAAAAAAAAAAACTATCTAGCAATCCACACCAAACTGAGCATGTGCAGTGTCTCCAAACCAATATATCTTATCAGGAGATAAAAGGGGGACACAGGAAGAAAGGGAGGATCACAGTGCAGAGGATTAACCCCTTCCAAAATGAGTATAACGAGCATACTTTACTGCTTATACAGACTGATTTTACTGTTGTGAGCTTAGTAACACTTTAAAGGATAAGTTTACATTTAAGAAGAAAATAAAAAAAAATGCACATATTTTGCCGAAAAAAGTGCATTTATTATTTTTCCTGCCAGTCACTGCATTCGCTATAAGTGGATCGCACGTGCGATGTCAGGCTCCTGCATGCTCTCCCTCCAGCTTTCTGCCTGTAACTCTGTATGGACTTCCATTTAGAATCTTGAGGAAGAGAGAATGGACTACAAGCATTCTAATCAGCGAATTTGTAGTTCATTGAGAACTACAAGCTATCTGCTACGTTTGCAGACGGGGCTTGTAGTTTATTTTTGCCTTTCACACTTTCCAAACACGCTGGACTCTTGCTCTATTGTAGAAAGAAGAAATGATCACCTCCCTTCCCACTACTTAGTCATGTACAGCACATTGTCTTGATAAGATAAAAAAAAAATCACAAAATGAACTGTGACAATGCTAAAACATTGAAGAAAAATATTTATGACTTGCCTGCAAGGAGGTGTAAGGCTCCAGTACCCAGAGCCGGGTAAAGACTGCGACACACGCATCCAGCCAATCCAACAATGGCACCAAAAAATATGAGCCCCAGAGCGACCAACGGCAGCAAAAACTGGCACCGCCAAAGATCTGAAACAATGACATGTTATTAGCTCAAACACAAGGCAACCCAGTAAGCTCAACATATGACCATGTCACCCTATAGCCCAGGAGGCCCATAACATCTATTTAAAATAAGCCAGTCTTGACAGGAGAATGAGTTTACAATGTACAAATCATTAGTAACAGTAAGACCTCATCTGGACTATGCAGTTCAGTTTTGGACACCAATTCACAAAACAGGTATTGGGGAACTGGAGAAAGTACAGAGAAGAGCAACTAAACTGATAAGAGGCATGGAGGAGCTCAGCTATGAGGAAAGATTAGAGGAACTGAATGTATTCTCTCTTGAGAAGAGGAGATAAAGGGGGGATATGATCTCCATGTATAATACATAAGGGGGGATATGATCCTCATGTATAATACATAAGGGGGATATGATCTCCATGTATAATACATAAAGGGGATATGATCTCCATGTATAATACATAAGGGGGGATATGATCACCATGTATAATACATAAGGGGGGATATGATCTCCATGTATAATGCATAAGGGGGATATGATCTCCATGTATAATACATGAGGGGGGATATGATCACCATGTATAATACATAAGGGGGATATGATCACCATGTATAATACATAAGGGGGGATATGATCTCCATGTATAATACATAAGGGGGGATATGATCACCATGTATAATACATAAGGGGGGATATGATCTCCATGTATAATACATAAGGGGGGATATGATCTCCATGTATAATACATAAGGGGGATATGATCACCATGTATAAATACATAAGGGGGATATGATCACCATGTATAAATACATAAGGGGGGATATGATCACCATGTATAATACATAAGGGGGGATATGATCACCATGTATAATACATAAGGGGGGATATGATCACCATGTATAATACATACGGGGGGATATGATCTCCATGTATAATACATAAGGGGGGATATGATCACCATGTATAAATACATAAGGGGGATATGATCACCATGTATAAATACATAAGGGGGGATATGATCACCATGTATAATACATAAGGGGGGATATGATCTCCATGTATAAATACATAAGGGGGGATATGATCTCCATGTATAAATACATAAGGGGGGATATGATCCCCATGTATAATACATAAGGGGGATATGATCACCATGTATAAATACATAAGGGGGGATATGATCTCCATGCATAATACATAAAGGGGATATGATCTCCATGTATAATACATAAAGGGGATATGATCTCCATGTATAATACATAAGGGGGGATATGATCTCCATGTATAATACATAAGGGGGGATATGATCTCCATGTGTAAATACATAAGGGGGGATATGATCTCCATGTATAATACATAAGAGGGGATATGATCTCCATGTATAATACATAAGGGGGATATGATCTCCATGTATAATACATAAGGGGGGATATGATCATCATGTATAAGTACATAAAAGGGGATATGATCTCCATGTATAATACATAAGGGGGGATATGATCACCATGTATAATACATAAGGGGGAAATGATCACCATGTATAATACATAAGGGGGGATATGATCACCATGTATAATACATAAGAGGGGATATAATCTCCATGTATAATACATAAGGGGGGATATGATCACCATGTATAATACATAAGGGAGGATATGATCTCCATCTATAATACATAAGGGGGATATGATCTCCATGTATAATACATAAGGGGAGGATACGATCTCCATGTATAATACATAAGGGGAGGATACGATCTCCATGTATAATACATAAGGGGGGATATGATCTCCATGTATAATACATAAGGGGGGATATGATCTCCATGTATAATACATAAGGGGGATATGATCTCCATCTATAAATACATCAGTGGTGCATACAGTGAACTCGGTGTAGAGTTATGCACCTTGAGGTCATCACAGAGGACAAGGGGGTACTCTTTACATCTGGAGGAAAAAAAATTTAATCTCCAAACACAGAAAGGTTTCTTCACAGTGAGAGCTGTGAAAATGTGGAATAGACTCCCTGAAGAGTTGGTTCTGGCCAGCTCAGTAGATTGCTTCAAAAAAGTCCTGGATTCTTTCCTAAATACAGAGAATATAACTGGATACTAACATTTATAGGTAAAGTTGATCCAGGGAATATCTGATTGCCTCTCGGGGGGATCAAGAAGGAATTTTTTTCCCTTGCTGAAGCAAATTGGATCATGCTGTATTGGGGTTTTTGCTATCAACTGTGGGTATAGGATTGTGTATATGAACGTTTTCTATTTGTGTGTTTTTTCTTCCTGTTGGTTGAACTGGATGAGCTTGTGTCTTTTTTCAACCAGATTACCAGATTAACTATGTAACAATGCTGAATACTCAGATAATAGTTGTCTGGCTGTTATGTTATCTGTGGCTTCAAGACATTCGGAATCACTTATCTCGAAACAAGATCATGAAGGTTGACTCTTCAAGTTGAGAGGCAAAACTTAAAGACTCTCTCCCTGCCTCTATGTGGCAATGCTGGAGTCTAGTCATTGGCCACCCAGGCACCCAATGCTGCACTATGGAAGGAAGAGGAGTGAATCACATTCTCCTCCATACCTGGACAGGTATTTCTCATGATTCCGATGGACAAAAAGAGCATCATGGTAGAGATTACAGGTATATAGGTGCAATAAACTGCCCTGTTCCCTTACACAATAACATATGTAATATTTTAAGAACATTGCCAAGCTATGCTATTCCAGCTTTAATCATATAGCAGTTAAGAAACTAAAGTCATCCCAGTGCCCAAATTCAGCATTTGTCATCTAATCATTTCGTTAAACAAAGGGAAGCTTTCAAAAGCTAAAGTACACATTAAACATCCCTTATTTTCCAAGCCAACATATATTATTACAAGGGATAGTCATGTAAACTCTAACAATAAACATTAGTCGTTTAATCCCTTTTGATCTGTTAAATATACCATTGAAACTGTTTGGTTGGATCAGTTAAAAAAATAAGCATTGATCATGCCTTGTTTACCTGAAAATGCAAACTGCTATCTGCGATATTCTCTTTTACAGAATTTGTAAGTATTCTCACATTTATAAAACTTTAATGAAGAGAGAATAAGCCTGGGTTCACATATATGCATCTTAAAATCTCACTGTGATTAGGGGATGCAAATCTGTGTGAATGCCCTTGCGTTTTTACTGCAATCAGTACTGCTGCTGACAATGCTGCTATGCCGACATGCCTTCTACTCCTTATGATGCCGCAAGGCCATCCATTCACTTTAAGGCAAAATCACATTTGAAGCGCACTCCTATGTGAACATTTCTCTCCGCATGCCGATATACTTTATCGCATGAGAGTTTGGAATGCACTGCTCCAAACTCACACAGGACCCTTTTTGTTTATTGCAATCAAAACGCACCATCTCAATAGAAAACAATAACATGTAGCCTGTCCTGCGAATCTGTGCATTTGAAAACGCATCCAGAATGGCATATGTGTGAACCAGAGCTAAAAGAAAAAAATATGCGTTGATCACAAAATCTTTTGACCTGTTAACTTCCTGTACTTTAGGCCTGTACTGACCAATATCGACTGCATTGTTCTCAGCTGTCTGTGAAAACTACAGAATAGGAAAGGAGCGGGGTTCCATGGTCCTATCTTGTTTTGTTGTCCTGATATCAAAGGGTGAGTGAGCATTGTCACTCTAGCACAGGAAGTGTACTACTGACAGAACCACCAGATGACAATAAAGAGAAAAAACTATAGATTTGTTTTTTTTGGGTTTAGATGCAACCAAACATTGATATGCCAGTTTTATCTTTTGATACTACATCTCTGATCAATGGGTAGAGCCTGTGTGTGATTTTTTTCATACAACACAGAAGTTCAATATTCCTACTTACACGTCCGGATCAGATCAACCTCAGAGTTGTGGTTCCCAGGTTGGGTGTACTTCTCTAAGAACTGGTCAGAGAAGGACAGCGATACACACCGGAATTCAGGCAGAACCTCTGTAAGTTAATGCATAGAAGACAACACAGTCAGAGGGGAGAAAATAGGGGGTAAAGTGGAACTGTCATTCATAGACAAAAACACGGTGGTAAAGGAAGGTGGTAGGTAGGGTACACAATACACATCCTATACAGTAGATCCAAGAATGAAGACATTGACACAGTTAAGTGATACAAAAATCTTACTCCTCACTGGCCAATGGAAATGTGTGAAAGGTGGGCAAGTTCCACCCCTACCAGAATGTACCAGAGCACTGCCCGATCAGAACATGAAAGCATTTGGGGGGTAGTGAACTTTTCTGCAGGCATGTGCATCGCTAGGCGCTATACTTTATACTGTAATCCTTGTACAAGTCTGCATCATTCTTATTTGCAGTTTACCAAGATCAAAAGTTAGGAGGTAAAGCAGGACTAAAGTCAGTATACTTACCTCTTCTCTAACGATCGGAAGTCCAGGAGGGTTCCCTCACCAGCATCTTCTCCTTGGGTGCTGGTCTTTGGTGGACATGGGAAATTATAACTCATGTGCTGTGATATAAGCTTAGCAGTATTTTTTTTTTAAAGTGTTTATAGTGTCAATCAGAAGTAAGTGCAAGCAACATTTAAGGGCTCGTTCACACACCATGGTGCAGAGATGGAAGTTTTCTGCACACATTCTGCAAGGGCACAATGCAATCAATTGTTCTCTGTGCCCTGTTCACACAACAGCACTAGTGTTATATGCAGATTTTGTTCTGTGCAGGAATCTGCAATGTGTATAAGGGCTCGTCCACACTTGACTTTATTTCTAACTCTTGCCAAACGCCCCTATAGCGTTTGACAGGCGTTTGTGAAGCATTTTTAACGCTCCTCAAATGCTCCCCGAACACTCACAAAACGCCCCTGGCGCGGTTTTGAGGTGGTTGTTAGGCGTTTGCCAAGCGTTAAAAACGCACCACAAACTAATATAATGAAGTTAAATGGTATTAACGCTCTGCAACCGCCTCACTACCGCCTTGCAACCGCGACGCAAACGCCTGCCGGGCGTTTGCGGAGCAGCACCATAGACTTGAATGGGAAGCTTCAACTCTTTCTGACATGACACAAGGCATCAGTGTTGCCAAAATGTGATGCTAACGCTTCCGTGTGAACAGCATTGTGTGCTGCCATGTGCAGAATTTTCATAGGTGTTTGAGAAGCGTTAAAAATGCTTCCCAAACGCCTGTCTGATGCCTACTGACAGGCAGCCTAAAACTCACTGAGGAGCACATGTACACTGATGTCTCTGCAAGTAAAATCTGTGCATCAGTTTCCATCGTTTTTACTGTGTGTATGGTGTGACCGAGGCCTAAATGTTGTGATTTCTTTTCTTCTACTTTAGGGTCCTTTCACACAGGCGTTCTGGTTTTCTTCTTTAGTTACGCTTTTTCAAAGAAAAAACGGATGAGTTTACATCCATTTTTTCATCTGTTTACATCCATTTTGATCCCTTTTTGGTCCGTTGACATCCGTTTTTTTTTTGCAGAAGAAAAATAGGGTTTTCTTCCGTTCAAAAAAAACGGATGCGGACATTAACAGATGTAAAAAGATGTTCATCCGTTTACATTCACAAGTCCATAGAAATACATGGGGGTCCATTTTTCATCCGTAAACGGACAGATGAAAAAAGGACATAAGGAATTTCCGCCCGTGTGAAAGAGGCTTTAAAGTGAAATTAAACCCATTAATTTAACGGTTTAAAAGAAAAACAGTTACATTCCTGGCATGCTGGGAATTCTTACTGTCCCATTTGCTTGTGCTCCCAACCAAACTGTCAAACCATCAAATGGCTGAAGTCATAACTGATCACATGTGCAGCATCATGGCAATTGCAGATCAAACAAAGGCTAAGATGGCAGCTTGCTTGGCTGAATTAGATGGGAGGGTTTAGTTCTGCTTTAAAAATCACCCTTTCAAAATACACTAAAGCCTTGGTAACTGAAAAAAACATTACAAAAATATTATCTATCTTCCTCACAGGACCCAATTGGACCATCCATTGTTCTCTATGGAGAGGCAGATGTAAATGGACATGTGTCTCTTTACACCCATCTGCATCCGATCCACTAAAAACAGACAGATGAGGGATCTATTCCTCATCCATCTAGCGGATCGGATGACAGTCCATTTACTGTCCCCCCCATACTGTCCACTGTCCACCCCATAGAGAACAGTGGGCTCTGTCCATGACTGGTCATCCTCCTGCTCAGTGGACAGATCCCTCGCTGAGCAGGCATATCCGGTTGGTGGAGTCCACCCGTGTGAAAGGGACCTAATGGTCTAAGAGAGGAGGGCGTGGTATATTATAAAAATAACATCTCTAGGATTGCCATAGTGTGAATACTTTTGAAAGGCCTGTATTACAATCCAAAAATGAATGATTCCAGGGAGAATATCCCCCGCAGAAGCCCTCTGAATTAAGAAACATACCATCCTGGTAATATGGCTGTGAGACCATAATGCATTGCTGCCACAATCCCAGGCTGCCATTACAATGATAGAGTGCATCCGTGTATGCCTTTTCATTTGCCTTCTCGAGTTCGTCAAGGAATTCATTAGCTGCTGTCTCGCTGACGTTGGCAAGGACTGGAGAGGTGAAGTAGTGGTACCAGGAGACTGTGCCCACTGCAGCTGACAGGTAGATGACAGACAGGAGGGACAAGACGCTCCCAATCACCAGCGCAGTGGCAAATCGGTTATCCATGGTGTTGGGTTAATAAGTGTCTCTTTTCTCAGCATACAGAGGGCGTATCTGACAAAAGAAAAGCAGACAAGAAGTTAGTATTTGCACTATTTCATCTACACACTTTAATGTAAATACTCAATGGCACATATCGGGTTAAAAAGAACAGATGCTCATTTAGGACAAAGAAACAGTTCTACATTCATAATAAAGTGTATGAAACCCTAAATCTATCTTTCAGTATGTCTGACGTCATATCTCCTTGTATACAGTTTTCCAATGCAAAAATAGTTTTTCTTACTTGCAATAACAACTTACTGTTGCAGGATGACAACTGCTTCACAATTAAGCGTTGTCAGCCTGCCTGCAAGTTTCTTCAGTCACCCATTGGGCTTCCTATTTGATAGATCTGATATGTAGCCTAACAGACAACGGAAGAGAGCAAGCTGACTATGCTGCTGATAATTGTGAAGCAGCTGTCAGCCTGCAACAGGAAGTGCTGTGACTGGCAGGATCCACAGGTAGGAACCTTTACAAGCTTTACATTAACCACTTGCGGATCGCCTGCAATCAATGTCCTGCGGACGGGCAGCCTGTACAGGCAATGCCATGTACTGGTACGTCTCTGCATGCTTCAGGGTTTACGGCACGCATATGTGCGCCCCCCTACCGACACCCACTGTGATTCTACACCACAAGAGTCAGTCAGCAATTCCTGGCCATTATTCGCCCTGCAAAGAACTGCATGCAATTTGAACAGGAATGAGCTGCAATTCCTCTCCGACTCACATGTGGTTTCCCACACCGCTTCTGTGTAAAGCCGCGGTATGGGAAACCTCCCTGCATGACGGGTTCCACCAGCAGCTCCGGATCCCATCAGTGGCTGCGACTTGGGCTCCCCCAGCCTCTCCCACAGCTTTATTCCCCCCAGCCTCCAGTGGTTTGAGCCATCCACTGGAACCCAATTCCGCCCCACTGTACCAGATTGCAGATCACCCATCCAGGTGACAGTGTTGACCAATCAGAAGCCGTCTAGCCTGTACTGTTAGCACTGCTAAAAGCGAAGAGAAAGCTGCAGGGAATTTAAAATGCCCAGACTGGTGAAGTGGCTTTTCGGTGTCTAACAGCAGGGATTGGCAACCTGGTACAGGGGTCCAGTGGATGGCTCAAACCACTGGAGGCAACAGAGCTGTGGGAGAGGCAGGAGGAGCCCAAGCCGCAGCCCCTGATGGGAGCTGGAGCTGCCACTGGAACCCGTCATACAGGGAGGTTCCCTGCTCTGCACCCGTATGAACTCAGGCTCAAAGTCACTATGTGCAAATGAAAAAAGAAAAAGAGGGTGCACCGGCCTAGTGCATTATCGTTTAAAAATATTTATTGAAAGAATAAAAAAGTAGTTATCATACTCACAATGGACATATACACATAGGCATATCACCGTGAACAAAGGTGTTCAATCCATGTGAGCCCACAACGATGGAACCCTGGATTACCAACTGGCTGACACGTTTCGAGGACTCAGCCTCTTCCTCAGAGTCACTATGACAAGCTTGGGATCACACAGGAGCGGTGCAGGAAACCACATGTGATTCGGACAGGAATCGCAGCACATTCCTGTTCAAATCCCATGCAATCCTTTGCAGTGCAATTTGCGCCTATTCATTTTCAGTGGGCTCAAATTGCACTGCAAAGGTATTGGCAAATACTTAACCAAAAGTATCAGTACCCATATTCGCTGGTACAAAAAAAAACAACAGTGCCGGTGCAACCCTAGTTTGAGGAGCACAACAACTCTGAAGTGTTGACTTGGCCTCCAAATTCTCAATCCAATCCAGCATCTGTGGTCCAATCCATGGAGGCGCTACCTCACAACTTAAAGGATCTGCTCCTGACAGCTTGGTGCCAGATACCACAGCATACCTTCAGAGGCCATGCCATGATGGGTTAAGACTGTTTTGGAGGCAAAAAGGGGAGGCCTACTCAATATTAGGTGTAGGGATGCACCACAATTTCAGTGGCCGAAACGTTTCAGCAGAAATGAAGAAAAAAAAAAGCACAGATACAGGTGCTGAAAAAACGCTGCCACTTGGTAGTTCTCAGCCTTACCTGAGAAACCATCGATCCCGGCACTGGGCATAGAGATGAGTGAAGGACAGATGGCCTCCGTTCATCTCTATGCCCTTGGAGGACCGGAGCGATGTCACTTCCCGTTCTGGACATTTTTTTTTTTTTTAAAGCACTAGATCAATGCTTTTTTGATCCAATGCTTTACATTGCAGAGGAGAGATGTGGGGGTCTTATTGACCCCATATCTCTCCATAAAGAGGACCTGTCACTGATTATTTCTATCACTAGGGATGCATGCATTTCTTGTGATAAGAATACAAGTGATTAAACATTTTTTTAAAGGGACAGTGCAAAAAAACAACAACCATTAAATAAATTTAAAAAAAGAAAGTTTAACCACTTGCCTACAGGGCACTTATACCCCCTTCCTGCCCAGGCCAATTTCCAGCTTTCAGCGCTGTCACACTTTGAATGACAATTGCGCGGTCATGCAACACTGTACCCATATGACATTTTTATCATTTTTTGTGACAGATAGAGCTTTATTTTGGTGGTACTTAATCACCTCTGGGTTTTTTATTTTTTCTTGAACCAAAAACCACTGAAAATTTTGAAAAAAAAATGTTTTTTCTTAGTTTTTGTTATAAAATTTTGTAAATAAGTGATTTTTCTCCTTCACTGATGTGCGCTAATGAGGCTGCAGTGATGGGCACTGATAGGCTGTACTGATGGGCACTGATAGGTGGCACTGATGAGGAGGCACTGGTAGGTGGCACTGTTGGGCATTGACAGGCATCACTCATATATAACACTGATAGGTGGCACTGACTGGCACTGATGGGTGACACTGAAAGGCAGCTCAGATGGGCACTGATATGTGGCATTTATGTGGCACTGATGGGTCCTGGCAGGTGGCAGGGATGAGCACTGACAGCTGGCTCTGGACACTGACAGGTGGCACTGCTGGGGCTACACAGATCATCAGGGCACACTGATCATCAGTGTCCTGATGATCAGTGCACATGTCCCCTCTGAGGGATGCCGATTACCGGCTCTCCTCTCCTCACGAGCTGTCAGCGTGACAGCTCGAGAGGAGAGAGATGCCGATAACCGGCATTTCCCTATTTACATGTGATCAGCTTCTGCTCTGTTGATCGGTGATCCACGGTTAGAATGGGATGACGTCCTCCCAGAACGAGAGAACCGCCTTGTGCCCGTCATTTCACTATATGGCGGGCGGGAGGCGGTTAAAGTGCCCACGTGTTTGCACGTAGTGGTGAACGCATATGTAGGCCACACCCACATGTGTAAACGGTGTTCAAACCACACACGTGATTTATCAACACGAACATCAAAGCAAGAGCAATAATTCTCATACTAGACCTCCTCTGTAACGTTACACCTATAGAAATTTTTAAAGCATCACCCATGGAGATTTTTAAGTACCGTAGTTTCATGCCATTCCACAAGCGTGCACAATTTTAAACCGTGACATGTTGGGTATCTATTTACTCGCCGTAACATCCTCTTTCATATTATACAAAACAATTGGGGTATATATTGTTTTTTTTAATCAGTGTATTTTTTTTCCAAAAAATTTATATTCATTTTTAAAACTGCGCATTTCGGTTTTCGACCAAGTGCATTTTGAAATTTTGTTTTCGGCACCAGAATTTTCATTTTGGTGCACCACTAATTAGGTGGGTGGACATACAGATATGGCTGATCGGTGTATATTGGCTGCATCATTACAGGGAAGGGGGGTTGCACAGGATGGAAAATTGTGAGAAATGGCTGAATAACCTTTTGAAACTGATATGTACCACTGGCCATAAGACGACTTCTACCAGGACAGACGATCGCTAAACCCTGGTTCACACCCATGCGACTTGTCATGCAATCCCAAATCGCATTACAAGTCGCACCCTATTGTCGGCAATGCAACAGTTTAAATCAGCAACTCCGACAGAGTCGCGCCGATTTTGAAAAAAGTTCCTGCACTATTTTCAGCAATTTCAGGTGCGGCTTGCATACACATTTGTGCATGAAGTCAGATGTACAGATGTCAGGCAAGTCACAGCTGAAATCGCACCGACCGGCAGCTTTGAAATTGTGCACGATTTCAAAGTCTCATTCAACATGAACCCGGACTAAAAGGAACCTGTCATCATACTCATCATGACGCTTTTCTGGAACATCTTGCCAGACTTTCATCCAAAAGTATGGTAGCGTACAATGTAGACGTGCGTTCCTCTAACCCGCCATCACCCGGGGGTCACTCATCACTGGAGGGGACCTGCACCTTTCTCTGCCATATAAAAAGCCCCAAGTCTTTGGGTTAGGCTCCGGTCACATCTGCGCGTTCTGGAAATGTACACAGAATCGCACGCATTCTCGCTATACGCAGAAAACCTGATACAAACACTTGAAACGCCACTCATTCTTACTGTCAGCTCAAAACACAGGCAGCAGAAGCACATTTGGTCTCGCCAAAGAAAAAACCACAAAGCTCACCCCACAAAAAAAGGCGTGGAAGCTTCTTTGGCGCGTTTATCGCGTGTAGGGCGGACCGTTCCAGTACATGGGTTGTTGTGCCCAAACAAATGTACGCCGGTGTGAATGGGGCCTGTGGGAGGCAAGGAGGGGTGTCCCCAGAGCAGAGTTAGGGACACATCTCCTCCAGCCCTGAGGAACCCCCTGAGAAGTGACCCCAGCATTCTTTATGGCCTGAGGGTCAGCTCATGGTCAGGGCACAGATGACAGGTTCTCTTCAGCATCCTCGAGCACATGTCCTCCCCCCTCACTTGTTTAACAAACATAGACGCCAACACAGAGTTCTATGATCAGCGGACAATAGCCTCACCCTCTCCATCGCCTTCCATCAGCTGTTTCTTCCGGGGTCACGGCGCAATGCTTTCTGGGAGCTGTAGTCTCTCCGTCCGTCTTCCGCCGGACCTGCTGCGCCCTACTGGCGAGATGTGATATCGCAGCCCATTTCTCAATCGGTCAGCGGTGACACTCTTGCAGTGAGCGCTGCTGCCACCAGCTGTTCTGAAATGGAATTGCAGCAAAAGGGATTATCATTGTAAGTGGAGGAGACAATCATGGATGGGGATAGGAGAGTGGCTGTCAGTTTATGAGTTAAGGGCGCACTGTCAGAAGCTCTAATAAAGCAACTGGGGGTCAGAGAGTGTGGACATGCTGCATTTTTGGCAGATGTTACAAAACGGAACATGTTCAATGAGGTTTGTACAGATGAATGCTATTACCCTAATCAATGTTCCCGCTACAGCAGTGGTTCTCAACGTTTCTAATGCCGCGACCCCTTAATACAGTTCCTCATGTTGTGGTGACCCCCAACCATAAAATTATTTTCGCTGCTACTTCATAACTGTAATTTTGCAGTGGGAGGACTAGCGCCCCATCACTGATGTCAGTGGGATGAATAGTGTCCTATCGTTGGTGTCAGTGGGAGGAATAGTGCCCCATCGTTGGTGTCAGTGGGAGGAATAGTGTCCCATCATTGGTATCAGTGGGAGGAATAGTGTCCCATCGTTGGTGTCAGTGGGAGGAATAGTGCCCCATCGTTGGTGTCAGTGGGAGGAATAGTGTCCCATCGTTGGTATCAGTGGGAGGAATAGTGCCCCATCATTGGTGTCAGTGGGAGGAATAGTGCCCCATCATTGGCATTAGTGGGAGGAATAGTGTCCCATCATTGGTGTCAGTGGGAGGAATAGTGCCCCATCATTGGCATCAGTGGGAGGAATAGTGCCCCATCATTGGCATCAGTGGGAGGAATAGTGTCCCATCATTGGTATCAGTGGGAGGAATAGTGCCCCATCATTGGTATCAGTGGGAGAAATAGTGCCCCATCATTGGTATCAGTGGGAGGAATAGTGCCCCATCATTGGTATCAGTGGGAGGAATAGTGCCCCATCATTGATGTCAGTGGAAGGAATAGTGCCCCATCATTGGTGTCAGTGGGAGGAATAGTGCCCCATCATTGGTGTCAGTGGGAGGAATAGTGCCCAATCATTGGTGTCAGTGGGAGGAATAGTGCCCCATCGTGGGTGTCAGTGGGAGGAATAGTGCCCCATCGTGGGTGTCAGTGGGAGGAATAGTGCCCCATCGTGGGTGTCAGTGGGAGGAATAGTGCCCCATCGTGGGTGTCAGTGGGAGGAATAGTGCCCCATCGTGGGTGTCAGTGGGAGGAATAGTGCCCCATTGTGGGTGTCAGTGGGAGGAATAGTGCCCCATTGTGGGTGTCAGTGGGAGGAATAGTGCCCCATTGTGGGTGTCAGTGGGAGGAATAGTGCCCCATTGTGGGTGTCATTGGGAGGAATAGTGCCCCATTGTGGGTGTCATTGGGAGGAATAGTGCCTCATCATTGGTGTCAGTGGGAGGAATAGTGCCCCATCATTGGTGTCAGTGGGAGGAATAGTGCCCCATCATTGGTGTCAGTGGGAGGAATAGTGCCCCATCATTGGTATCAGTGGGAGGAATAGTGCCCCATCATTGGTATCAGTGGGAGGAATAGTGCCCCATCATTGGTGTCAGTGGGAGGAATAGTGCCCCATCGTGGGTGTCAGTGGGAGGAATAGTGCCCCATTGTGGGTGTCAGTGGGAGGAATAGTGTCCCATTGTGGGTGTCATTGGGAGGAATAGTGCCTCATCATTGGTGTCAGTGGGAGGAATAGTGCCCCATCATTGGTGTCAGTGGGAGGAATAGTGCCCCATCATTGGTATCAGTGGGAGGAATAGTGCCCCATCATTGGTGTCAGTGGGAGGAATAGTGCCCCATCATTGGTGTCAGTGGGAGGAATAGTGCCTCATCATTGGTGTCAGTGGGAGGAATAGTGCCCCATCATTGGTGTCAGTGGGAGGAATAGTGCCCCATCATTGGTATCAGTGGGAGGAATAGTGCCCCATCATTGGTGTCAGTGGGAGGAATAGTGCCCCATCATTGGTATCAGTGGGAGGAATAGTGCCCCATCATTGGTATCAGTGGGTGGAATAGTGCCCCATCATTGGTGTCAGTGGGAGGAATAGTGCCCCATTGTGGGTGTCAGTGGGAGGAATAGTGCCCCATTGTGGGTGTCAGTGGGAGGAATAGTGCCCCATTGTGGGTGTCAGTGGGAGGAATAGTGCCCCATTGTGGGTGTCAGTGGGAGGAATAGTGCCCCATTGTGGGTGTCATTGGGAGGAATAGTGCCTCATCATTGGTGTCAGTGGGAGGAATAGTGCCCCATCATTGGTGTCAGTGGGAGGAATAGTGCCCCATCATTGGTATCAGTGGGAGGAATAGTGCCCCATCATTGGTGTCAGTGGGAGGAATAGTGCCCCATCATTAGTGTCAGTGGGAGGAATAGTGCCCCATCATTGGTATCAGTGGGAGGAATAGTGCCCCATCATTGGTGTCAGTGGGAGGAATAGTGCCCCATCATTGGTGTCAGTGTGGTGGAGGGGGGAATAGTGCCCCATCATTGGGGTCAGGGGGAGGGAATAGTGAGCCATCATTGGTGTCAGTGGGGGGGGGGGGAGTGACCCATCATTGGTGTCAGTCGGGGGGGGGAAATAGTGTCCCATCGTTGGTGTCGGTGGGGGGAGGAATAGTGCCCCATTCTTGGTGTCAGTGGGGGGAGGAATAGTGCCCCATCGTTGGTGTCAGTGGGGGGAGGAATAGTGCCCCATCGTTGGTGTCAGTGGGGGGAGGAATAGTGCCCCATCGTTGGTGTCAGTGGGGGGAGGAATAGTGCCCCATCGTTGGTATTAGTGACACAAATGATGGGGCACTATCCCTTCCACTGACACCAATGATACTTACCTTGCTGACTCCTGCTCCAACCTGGGCTCGCTCTCTCCCTCTCCCATCTACAGCCTGCATACCTGGCTGCAGCAGCAAAATTTGCACTTACCTGTCAGCTGTCTTCCTTCTCTGGCCTCTCTCTTCACTCGCTCCTGCAGCTCCCTCGATCTTCTTTGATCTCCGCGCGCTGCCGCTCGGCTCCTCCTCTCCAAGCTCCACCTCCTCGCCGGTGATTGGCCGCCTGTGTGCCTCTCCTGAGCTACAGTTCCGGTGGCCAATCAGCGGCGAGGAGGCGGAGCTGTTGAGTGATCCCGGAGGTGTGGCCAGGTTACAGGGGCAGCATATCATCCCGCCCACAGATCGCCTGAGACAGGAGCGGTGTCTCGGTTCCTAAGACCATCGGAAATATGTGTTTTCCGATGGTCTTAGGCGACCCCTGTGAAATGGTCGTTCGACCCCCAAAGGGGTCGCGACCCCCAGGTTGAGAACCGCTGCGCTACAGATTGCTGAAGTCCGAGGGCCGCACATCATACACCACGGCTGCTGGCGGGAGGAAGCTGGGGCAGAGCTGGGAAGCAAAAAGCGCAGGGTCTGGAGGAGGAGCAGAGGAGGGCTGGAGTCCCCTGCCAGAATGTGCTGAATGCTGAGACTAGTTGAGGCGGGAATGAGGGGGTGCTGCGGCTGCAGAGAGGCACAGGGTCTGTAAGAAGAGATCTGTCCTCCTCTTTGCTGCTGACTGCTGAGATGGGGGAGGAGAAGGGGGGCAGAGGAAAGTCTCGCCACAGCTGCATCAAGAAGCTCAGGATATGTAGGAGTTCTTTCTTCTTCTCCTCTTCTCTGCTGTCTGGAGCTCTGTCCTCCCCTGCTGCTGACTGCTGAGATGGGGGGAGCGCAGAGACAAGCCTCTCCACAGCTGCACAGAGGTGCTCATGGTCTGTAGGAGGAGTTCTCTCTCCTCTCTGCTGCTGACTGTTGAGATGGGGGGGGGGGGGGGGTGGCAGAGACAAGTCTCTTCACAGCTGCACCGAGAAGCTCAGGATCTGTAGGAGTTCTGTCCTTCTCTCTGCTGTCTACTGCTGAGATAAGGGAGGGGCAGAGACAAGTCTCTCCACAGCTGCACAGAGAAGCTCAGGATCTGGTGGAGGAGTTTCGTCCTTCTCTCTGCTGCTAACTGCTGAGACAAAGTAGGGCCAAGATGAGGGGGAGGCAGCTGGAGGAAAGGTGCAAGGGCCGCATGAAATGACCTGGTGGGCCAGATTCGGCCTACGTGCCTCGTGTTTGACACATGTAGTTTAGAGTGAATCATGAATAATGGTCTTAGAATGATTGCTCTCACTCTGGCATGTGTGACGATATAGTAACATGCATAGTGCAAACTTCTTTTTTGTCCTTAGGTGCCCCCCACACACATACACAGACGTGCATTTATGTTCACACTTGCGCGTATGAGGGGAATTCAGGAAAAGCATTTTAATATATTGCAAAAGATTGCTTTTTCTCATATTTATTAGATTTTTACATTTGGTGTTTCATATGAACATCTTTTATAACTGGATACTAACATTTATAGGTAAAGTTGATCCAGGGAATATCCGATTCCCTCTCGGAGGATCAGGAAGTAATTTTGTTTTCCCCTTCAGGAACAAATTGGATCATGCCTTGCTGGGATTTTTGCCTTCCTAGATCAACTGTGGGTGTAGGATTATAACTTCTTTTTTTTTTTTTTTGTAATAGTTGAACTAGTTGGACTTTTGTCTTTTTTCAGCCAGACTAACTAAGTAACTATGTTAATCATTCTTTCTAATGGATAAAAAAATTGGGATCACATTAGTTGCTGGTATTACATTTGTCTGCACTGTATTGTCTAATAAGCTTGAAGGTGTCTCTTAAGGACACAAAAGGGAGACATACTAAAACTGGAGCTCTCTGAATCTGGTGCAGCTGTGCATGGTAGCCAATCAGCTTCTAACTTCAGTTTGTTCAATTAAGCCAATAAAACCTGGAAGCTGATTGGTTTCTATGCAGAGCTGCACCATATTTTGCACTCTCCAGTTTTAGTAAATAACCCCCAAACTGTCTTGTACATCTTCAGTCCCAGTGGTTACAATCCATAGGTCTTACAGTTTTCCGGCACACCTAGGAAGACGACACATCCTGTGTGTGATCAGGAAGAGTGAACCACAGCCTAAGTAGTGATCTGGCATGCAGAAGCTAGTCATGCAGAACTGGGAGAGTCTGTCTGATCGGGCATCAATTGAATGAATCATTTACTGTAGATAGGCCCTTAGGGTCCATTCACTTGGACGATTAGCACACCCTGTGGATTCTTCCACCTGAGATTAAAGGTGATGGGTGTGTGCGAAGAACTGCACACAAAACAATAGCAGCCACAGCTATTGGTTACTGTTCACATAAGCAGCCATTACCCGCGGTGATCATGGCTGGAAGCATTTTGTGTGCAGCTATTCGCACACACTTGTTATTACAGCCGCAGGAATCTGCTAATTCTTGCCACTGAAAATTGCAGGGTGTGCCAGTCACCCATGTGAATATCACCTTATAGTACCGAAGTTATTGATACATTTTTATGGATCTCACAGATCAAACTTTGATGTGTGACCAGCTTCTTATATCTACACTGTCACTATTGTACACACAAAAGCCGGCCATATACGGATTAAAATTCTACTAGTTTAGACAGGAACTGGCCATGTATAGGCTAGCTGGCTGTAAACATATCAATCTATCGATCATCTTGTTTACAATCAGCCTGTTTGGTTTTTCCTGAACAATTAGTGCTGCTGGCTATAGTTGGCAACACTAATCATTGTATTCCGGAAGGCTCCCTGCTGGAAGCATACAAACTGCTGCTGGAGTGATTTCCCATCCACATCAAGTGTGTGGTTGGGGGAATCAGTTAAATCTTTTTGTTCAACCCACCAGTTGAACAAAAATGAATATGAATCAGGTATGGCTGTGTTGTTCCCCTCATATTTGTTATTTAACTGTGCATTGTATCACCAATTCTTATTTCCCCATGTTTGTTTCTATGTCTTGATCTGTTGCTGCCATCTGCTGGCCAGAATTTGCATGCTGCATGCCCCTGTTATAGCTAGTAAGTTTTTCCTCTGCTGGGCGTGGTTTTAGGCAAGCCTTGGTTCTGGTCACTTCCTGCAGCCATTTTTATGTGCTTTATAGCTGTGTGACAGGACATTCAATACCCAGGGCTTGTGAAGGCATCAGTTTTTGACCAGCAGTTAGCCTCAAGAAAGATATCACAGGACAGCATCAATACCTCTACTATCTTACAGTATTGTATCACTGTTTGTCGCTGTATTTGGACCAAATAAACCCACGCTGATTTCATTCCTGTGTATACGTTTGGATCCATCTAACCTGAGCATCTGCCGGTCTGGTCTGCTCCACTGCTTGGATACGAAGGTAGGAAGTTGCACAGCCATTATCAGTTATACCTTCATTCGCCTTCATGTGGGGACAGAACAGTCAAAAACTGCCTTAAAGTCCATACCCCGCTACAGATTCCCTCAGAGTCCAGTACCACACTCAGGAATCTCCCTAGCAACAGGCCCACTTGCAGCAAATCTGCCCTGCTACAGTGCATGTTCCACAAGCCTATGCGGAAGCACTGCACATACACAGTATCTATACTCTCGCCTGGTAGTCCTCCACAACTCGCCAAGCCATTCCTAAAGTCCTATATTGACCTTTGCTCACATAATAGAAGTACTGTTTATGCACGCTCCTTACATTGTTGTGGCCACGCAAAACCCCGCAATTCACTCTAAACATCTTAGAAATTTTATCAAAGTGCCCTATCGGAGCCCTGCTGCGATTTTCAGCGCCCAATTCAAAAGTTCATTTTCTTAAAGAGACAGCGCACCTTAAGTCAAAATGGCCGAAAAGGACTTTTCACAGTTCCCCAGTGATGAAATAAAGCAAATGCAACCTGATACTGATCATTATGAAGGGCAGGGAACAGAATCCACACTTCCAACAGAACAAGTCGTGCGACCAAGACGCTCTCTCAAACCGACGGTAAAGGTCATCGAAAACTATCACACCACAAAAGATGAGCTATGTGATAACCTGGAGGAACAATGGGAACGAGTTTCCTCCCTCATGTCCGGACTTAAATCCTCCTCAGGTGATGCCACAAGCTTACAAGTTGCCATCGGGCGGCTGGACACAGCTCAAGAAAGATACAAGAGACTGTCCACAAGGTATATAACCTTTCTAAAAGACTCTAATATCGATGAAGCCCTATCTGAACTCAGCAAGGCAGAATCAATAGACAGACAAAGAGACGTCATGGTGCTGGATGTTAAAGGTAAAGCGGAACTCCGTATCTCGCATTTTGCAAGAAACTAGATCACACAGATCAAATTCATCTAAACATTCCTCTCGGTCATACAGATCATCGTGCTCAAGAAGCTCAGCCTTGAACGACAGATTACTAGAGGCCCGCATAAACGCAGAGCAATCCAAAGCGAGACGCTCCTTCACAGAAAAAGAAGCTCTTGCAAGAGCAGAGGCAGAGGCCAAGAGGGCAGAAGCAGAGGCAGAGGCCAAGAGGGAAGAGGCAGAGGCCAAGAGGGCAGAGGCAGAAGCAGAGGCCAAGAGGGCAGAAGCGGAAGCAGAGGCTCGAATAAAGATTTTCGAATCACCTGCGGTACCAGTGCCACCCACAGCACCCGAGCAACCTAATAACCGTTACCCAAATGTGCCCTCTCAAGGACGGTTGTTACAGAAAGATCGCTATCAGGCGTTTTCTGGCCTACCTCCACAGCTCAAGCAGCAGTCATCACAATCCACAGAGGCTAAACAAAAGCTTAACCCTGCAGCTACATCATTCTACCCGGAAGCATCTCACCCCTTCACGCCAGGCAGCTCATACGCCCCAGGGGCATCACAAGTTGTCATGGCCACAAGCAGTGAGAAATCAGATATGTCTGAGTTTGCCAGGTTTATGGTGAGCAGAGAGCTAATCAACACCAGTCTCAAAATTTGATGACCGTGCAGAGAGCTACAGAGCTTGGAAGGCAACCTTCAAGGCCGCCATCGCTAACCTCAACCTAACCGCAGAGCAGGAGTTTGACCTCTTGATCAAATGGCTGGGCCCAGGCTCCACAAATCGTGTCAAGAGCCTCAGAACTGTCTACGTGGGACAAGCAGAAGCAGGTCTCGCTGCCGCCTGGCAGAGACTCGAACGTACCTTCGGCAGTGCAGAAGCAATAGAGAAGGCCCTATTCAAGAGACTGCAGAACGTTCCAAGGATCAATCTCAAGGATGTCCAGAAGCTTCAGGATTTAAGTGATCTTCTCATGGAACTGGAGCTTGCCAAGGGTGACCCTCGTCTGTCCGGGCTGTGCTACCTGGATACAGCTCACGGAGTGAACCCAATTGTCGTGAACCTTCATTCGCCTTCATGTGGGGACAGAACAATGGCTAGCCTAATTGGTCACCTTAAGGCCCTGTTCACATGCACTACAGTGACCTGCATTTTACTGCACTGGAAGAATGTAAGTCACTGTTAGGTAGGGTGGCCACCTCATCCCTTGAAGGACTTTGCACAGTTCCCCAGTGATGAAATAAAGCAAATGCAACCTGATACTGATCATTATGAAGGGCAGGGAACAGAATCCACACTTCCAACAGAACAAGTCGTGCGACCAAGACGTTCTCTCAAACCGACGGTAAAGGTCATCGAAAACTATCACACCACAAAAGATGAGCTATGTGATAACCTGGAGGAACAATGGGAACGAGTTTCCTCCCTCATGTCCGGACTTAAATCCTCCTCAGGTGATGCCACAAGCTTACAAGTTGCCATCGGGCGGCTGGACACAGCTCAAGAAAGATACAAGAGACTGTCCACAAGGTATATAACCTTTCTAAAAGACTCTAATATCGATGAAGCCCTATCTGAACTCAGCAAGGCAGAATCAATAGACAGACAAAGAGACGTCATGGTGCTGGATGTTAAAGGTAAAGCGGAACTCCGTATCTCGCATTTTGCAAGAAACTAGATCACACAGATCAAATTCATCTAAACATTCCTCTCGGTCATACAGATCATCGTGCTCAAGAAGCTCAGCCTTGAACGACAGATTACTAGAGGCCCGCATAAACGCAGAGCAATCCAAAGCGAGACGCTCCTTCACAGAAAAAGAAGCTCTTGCAAGAGCAGAGGCAGAGGCCAAGAGGGCAGAAGCAGAGGCAGAGGCCAAGAGGGAAGAGGCAGAGGCCAAGAGGGCAGAGGCAGAAGCAGAGGCCAAGAGGGCAGAAGCGGAAGCAGAGGCTCGAATAAAGATTTTCGAATCACCTGCGGTACCAGTGCCACCCACAGCACCCGAGCAACCTAATAACCGTTACCCAAATGTGCCCTCTCAAGGACGGTTGTTACAGAAAGATCGCTATCAGGCGTTTTCTGGCCTACCTCCACAGCTCAAGCAGCAGTCATCACAATCCACAGAGGCTAAACAAAAGCTTAACCCTGCAGCTACATCATTCTACCCGGAAGCATCTCACCCCTTCACGCCAGGCAGCTCATACGCCCCAGGGGCATCACAAGTTGTCATGGCCACAAGCAGTGAGAAATCAGATATGTCTGAGTTTGCCAGGTTTATGGTGAGCAGAGAGCTAATCAACACCAGTCTCAAAATTTGATGACCGTGCAGAGAGCTACAGAGCTTGGAAGGCAACCTTCAAGGCCGCCATCGCTAACCTCAACCTAACCGCAGAGCAGGAGTTTGACCTCTTGATCAAATGGCTGGGCCCAGGCTCCACAAATCGTGTCAAGAGCCTCAGAACTGTCTACGTGGGACAAGCAGAAGCAGGTCTCGCTGCCTCCTGGCAGAGACTCGAACGTACCTTCGGCAGTGCAGAAGCAATAGAGAAGGCCCTATTCAAGAGACTGCAGAACGTTCCAAGGATCAATCTCAAGGATGTCCAGAAGCTTCAGGATTTAAGTGATCTGCTCATGGAACTGGAGCTTGCCAAGGGTGACCCTCGTCTGTCCGGGCTGTGCTACCTGGATACAGCTCACGGAGTGAACCCAATTGTCGTGAACCTTCATTCGCCTTCATGTGGGGACAGAACAATGGCTAGCCTAATTGGTCACCTTAAGGCCCTGTTCACATGCACTACAGTGACCTGCATTTTACTGCACTGGAAGAACGTAAGTCACTGTTAGGTAGGGTGGCCACCTCATCCCTTGAAAACCAAACATATATTCATATACCCAGGTTCTGTGGCTGATTAAAATGGTAATTAAACTCATTTAGTGCTTTATCTGCATTAAATTAGCCTCAGAACCTGTGTAATTAAGCACTTCACAACCGCGGTATAGCTGAATGACAGCTACAACACAGTTGTCCAGTTCTAGGAGGGCGTCATATGACGTCCTCCCAGAACGTGCCCTCCCGCGCCCCCCCAGCAGTGCATACCCGGTGCTCTCAATAATCTGATCATATGATGAGATAAAAGGCCAATCACAGCGCCCTTTTACCGCGCGATCAGCTGTGTCCAATGACACAGCAGATCACCGAGTAAATACAGTTGCCGGTTATCAGCTGTACTTTCCTCACACTGTCACAGCGTGAGGAAAGTACTGCCGATAACCGGCAATTGTCACAGAGCAGATCGGCACTGATCATCAGGGCACTGATCACCAGTGCCACCCAGCAGTGTCGCCAGTCAGCGCCGCCTATCAGTGCCCATCATTGCTGCATACCAGTGCCACATCATCAGTGCAGCATCATCAATGCCCACCAGTGCTGCCTAATCCGTGCCACCTCATCAGTGCAGCCTATCAGTGCTGCTATCCATGCCATCTCATCAGTGCTGCCTATCAGTGCAGCCTCATCAAAGCAGAAAAATTACCTGTTTGCAAAATTTTATAATAGAAACAAAGAAACTCTTTTTTTGTTTATAATGCAAAAATTAAAACACCCAGTGGTGATTAAATACCACCAAAAGAAAGATCTATTTGTGTGAAAAATATTATAACATTTTCATATGGGTACAGTGTTGCATGACTGCTCACGGAAATGAGAGCACTGAAAGATGAAAATTGGCCTAGGCATGAAGGGCGTAAAAGTACCCGGTAGGTAAGTGGTTAACATGTGTTTGGTTTTAAAGGGATGAAGTGGCAACCTTATGCAGGCCATAGACGAGCCGTTTATCGGCCGGATTGTCAGGCGATAAACGAAAAATCGGTCGGCCCCGTTGCCGAAACGGCCGTTTTTCGTGGATTTTCCAGCATGACCGATAAAAATAAATGAGAGGATCCGCAAAAAACAGCCGACGGGCTGGCCCCACTAACAGCGTCGATATCGGCTGATTTTGCATGCAGACGAAAATTCGTCTGATAAACGACCGTCTATGGCCTGCATTAGTCCTATTCACACTGTAATGCATCTTGAAGGTGCAGTGCAGTGACCTGCGATAAAATGCAAACATGCTGTGCGCTCGACAGGATCACAACACTGTACAGCAGCACAACACTCCGAGCTGCTGTGCAGTGACACGAGTGAAGTTTCACTTTTGTGTACTTCATATAAAGTTTGTACAAAAAAAAGGACAGAGCTCTGCTCATACACTAAACCTCTGTCTAGTAAAGGAATGCGGATGGTCAACAACAGTACTCACATACCTTGTTATATTCAAACAATGCAGCAACCTGTTGCAAAGACATGATATATTCCCTGGAATTCATAAAAATAGGTGTTCTAAAACTTGGTATACACGTCCTGGTTTCAGCAGGATCTGGCTGGATTTCTATCTGTGTGTAGCCCTGTCTGTTGTTAGACTGGCTTCTGACAAACAGTCCTGCTGGGAAACCAACATCACTAGTGTATAAGAGATATGCTAGTTAAGTCTCTCTCTCTCCCTCTCCCCCTCTCCCCGACAAATTTCAGACTCTTTTTCTGCAAGAGACTGCAAGAGATGCTGTTTGTGGCTAGATTATTGCTTGCTCATATGTGGTTGCAGGTGTTGTCGCCTACATTTTCACAGTGGGTAGCTGCAGTAAATAGTACTTTACCATATAATACCCTGCTAAATATCATAAAGTTTAGGATAAATGGCTTGACTCTACATTTACTTGTGATGAGGAGGAGGAGGAATGATTATTCTCTGTAAAACCATTATATTGGCTGCTATTATACTGGTCTTCCTTTCCTTGCCTGCGGCAAAGGTTTTACTATCTGTATACTGTAATATTCGCTTTTCGAATCAACCTGAGTATGTTTTCATTGAATTTGTGATGTGGCTGCATGTCTGTTCCTCTCAATAAAAAGTTTGCTTGAAATAAAAGAATATCCTCAGAAGAAGTCTTGCTTGGTCCTCCTAAATTACCGCTACCCAGTTAGCTCTGCCTACAAGACCCAGAGGTAAGTGTGTCACAATTTGCGTCTCCACAACCCTTTCTCTTACACATTAAAAAGTATTTTATCACTGTCTGTGTCCCGTTTTGAGAGATTTCTCACTTTTTTAACATGAGTTTCAGGACAGGAAGTGAACACAAATTGACAGGGATATTCACTCTTCACTGCTTTCTACAAGGAGTCAGCAAACTGTAGATTGCGGCCTGGTGACTGGTAGATCGCGACTTGGGCTTGCTGAGCTGCAATCCCAGAGCATCAAACAATGCAATGCAGAGGACTACTTGTAAAGTTGGAGCTGTAGTAGGGAGTAAGAGGTGCATAAGCTGATGCCTCCTGCTGGCTCCTGTCCCATGCTGAGTGCTACCAACGCACGCCACCTCTTATCCCGGCTAGCGGTCTCCAGAGTGGTGCCAGCAGCAGGAAAGAAGAGATCTTCAGGTCAGTGTGAAGCAATACACTGGGCATAATAGTATAGGGCTGCTTTCACACTGATGTGCTACCAAGGGTGGACTGACAACTCATGGGGCCCCCGGGCAATAGGGGATCATAAGGCCCCTGTGTCCTTGCCCAAACTCAAAAAAGCCTATGAAAAAGGTATCAGGGGCATTTCATGGGGCCCCCTACTGACCACGGGCCCTAGGGCAGTGTCCGAGTTTCCAAATGATCAGTCCGCCCCTGTGTGCTACTGTTTACCCACCTCAGGGGTGCAGTGCTGTGTACCTGCAGCTTTCCTGTGGGTTTGCTGCGCTTAGCCATAGACATAGGTTTGGTGCAATTTCTGAAAGTGCACCAAAACTCCTGAATGCCCCAACTGCACCCCCTTTAGATGAAGTGGTCAGGGGTGTACACATGTTGCAGCCGGAGTTATACGCCCTGTCCTGATTGGTGGGCGTAGCACCTGCCAAACATGACCCATTCAAGTGAATGAGGCTGCTCTGCAAGTGCTCTGCAACCTAGTGCAGTACAGCAAACAAGGGGTTAAAGCACCCAGTGCTGTGTTGCTTTTTTCACCACCTGGTTTAACCACTTCAACCCCCTCAGAAGCATGCAATTGCTTTTTTGCAGAGTAGTCCCATTTACTTGAATGGGTTGCGATTGTCAGGCGGTAGCAACCTCCAAGAGTAACAGGGGAGTTAATTTCTGCTGAGGCAGTTGTACACCTTTGGCTGCTACCTCAGCAGCTACAGGGGGTAAAGACTGAGGGTTGTAAAACCACAACTTAACTGCAGGGTTTTACTACCCCAACTTTATGTGTGAATGAGCCCTAAGAGTACCACTACCGAATGCAACTAAGGGCTCACAAGTGCAGCAGGCACTGCTGTTACTCTAAAAACCTTTTTAAAAGGCTATTTCATGTGTCCCTTACACCTCTTCTGCAGGTACCCACTGCACTCCTCCTCTGGTCCTCCTCCAGACCATGCACTTTCTGCTTTCCAGTTCTGCCTCCAAAGTGGGTGCACGGTGATGTTAGGGAGGATGTGGGATTCTTGACATAAAACCATAATGCTGATACGGCGTATGATGAAATGGAGTTTGACACCTCTGCCATAGTCCCTAGGCCATCGCAGGAGCGAGCAAGAGAGGGTGGCTACGTTCATACATACAGTAGGACCATGGAGAACGAACGTAGCTACCCTCTAACAGGTGGTCAGCCAAAAAATAGGAACAGTAGGGACTTTTTCGAGCAAAGAATACATATATTTTTTGTTGCTATTCTGTCTCTCAGTGTTACAATATACCTACCATTCGATTATTAGACTGATCATTTCTTTGTGAGTGGGCAAACATTCAAAATCAGCAGGGGATCAAATACTTATTTTCTTCACTGTATATATTTTGTAAACCAGAGTTTAGCCTCACTTTTATATTTTGGGTGACTGCCACTGATAATTGCTATATTTACAGCTCATTAGCATGAACAGTAAATGGGTGTTGAAGATTAAAGATTGGTGGTTATACATTTATGGTTTATGAGCTATTAAAAATTCAAGTTAAATTTAACCCTTTTGCCGTTGGAGCTTTTTTCGCAGGTGTAAAAACAGAGACCATGCAGTATAAAATGGTGGCAGTTGCAATTTTGTGTGTCACATGATAAATGCACTACTGTTTACCAAATCTATATTTTTTTTAGTAAAAAAAAATAACAATATAATAACCCAATTTTCTTGTAAAATGTAAAGGATGATGTTGCATTGAGTAAATAAATGACGAACAAGTCAAACTTTAAAATTGTTACTCACGTTACTTTTGTTACTCAAAACTGTCCATAGATGATACTTTAACAGCAGCTCATCAGTTTAGAGCAGGGGTCTTCAAACTTTCTAAGTAAAGTGCTAGTTTACTGTCCTTCAGACCTTAGGGGGGAAGGACTGTTGCCACTGTGCGTAGATAAGGTTCCGACATAAGTGGGAAAAACAATGTCCCATCTTTGGTGTCTGAGGGAGGAATTGTGGCCCATCATTGTTGTGATTGAGCCCCATCGTTGGTGTCATTAGGAGAAGTTGTGCCTCATCATTGGTGTCCTTGGGTCCCATCATTGAGGTCATTGGGAGGAATTGTGCCCCTTCATTGGTATCAGTGGAGGGAATTTTGCCCCATTCTTGGTATCGTTGCATGAAATAGTGCCCCAAGGGCTGGATAAAAGCAAGAAAAGAGCCACATCAGGCCCCTTGGCCACAGTTTGGAGACCACTGGTTTAGAGTTAACAGCCAATGATGGCCAAAAAATGATTGCCCACACGCCACCCTGAGCAGTGATACCTATTATGAGTGGCATAATCGCAGTTTTCATTTGCGTGCATGACACCCGACTTATGTGCTTTCACATGGGGGCATTGGGGGCTTTCCATTTTTTGGGGGAGGGGAGTTTCTTTTTATTAAACTGCAATTTTTAAAACTTATTTTCTTTTTTTTTAACCTAAAGTGGAACTAAACTCATTCCAAGAGCCTTTTTTATGTTATCTCCTCCCCCTCCCTCACTACTGGGCAATGTGTTGGAGATGACAGAGTTTGCACACACGTGCAGAAATCCTGCCACGCATGCACGTATACTCCCCTGGTTTCTGCCAGGTCCTAGATACTGGAGATTTTCAGATGACAGGGTGGAAGAGGGGCAGGGGGAAGGCCATTCACTTAGTAGTTTAGTTCCGCTTTAGCTTTATTACTATCACAAGAGGGCTAATAAGCTGTATGGATATAGGCTAACAGGAGGAGATGGATTTATCAGTGTGCTACTGCATCTTTACTGTTCAATCACAGGCTGGGGAAGTGACCAAACTGTATTGCTTTACCACAATAGAAAGCAGTAAGGTCACCAACCCGGCCGTGTAAATTTCAGGATTGGCTGGAGAGGAACACAAGTCCTTGGCAGGTAAAACATCTATATACTGTATGTATTTCATCTGTGGATTTAACTTTTTACATGGTATATAGTATAACCGCTTCCACCCCACCCTGTAGCAGAATTTCTGCTATATATGTGATTTTGCAGTTCCGGGTAGGGGGCACCGGCAGCAATCGGCGGTCACCGAGTATCACCGACAGGGGAGAGACCTGTGTATAAACAACACAGATCTCTCCCCTGTCAGCTTTGTACAGCAGAACCATACCAAGTCAGTCCCCCCCAGTGTCAGAATACCCGCCGCAGTCCCACTATAAGTCGCTGACTGCCCCCATTACGAGTAAAAAAAAAATTACAGTATATATACCGCCATTTGTAAACACTATAACTTTCACATAAACCAATTAATTTACACGTATTGGGATTTTTTTTTAGCAAAGACATGTAGCAGAATACATTTTGGCCTAAATTTATGATGAAATTTGATTCTTTAAATTTTTTTACTAGGCATGTTTAATAGCAAAATGTCAAAAATATATATTTTTTTAAAAATTGTCGGTCTTTTTTTTTTATGTTTATAGCAAAAAAAATAAAAACTGCACAGGCGATCAAATACCACTGAAAAAAAGTTCTATTTGTGGGGAAAAAGCCCATAAATTTCATTTGTTTGCAGCGTTGCATGAGTGCGCAATTTTCAGTTAAAATAATGTAGCTCCAAAAAATGGCCTGGTCAGGAAGGGGGGTAAATCCTCCGGAGGGCAAGTGGTTAAGAGCTCAACCTTTTTTTTAGTTTTGGATAGAGTGGAGGAGATTTTAGGCTTGGTTCACATACATGCATTTTGCGTTTGATGCTTTCTCCAGTGCTTTTTGCAGTATATTTTGCGTTTTTCCACATGTGTTTTTGACGAGTGTTCAGCTCTTTCTTTTTGTTAAAATGGAATTTTTTGGGCAGAATAAAAATGCAAAACGTGGCAAAACTGCACTACCATGCATTTCCACAGTTTCTCCTTTGAAATCTATTGTAGAAAAAACGCTGCTTTTTACTTTTTAAAAAGACCCTGACCCTTTCCAAAAACGCAGCAGCTCAAAAAAGAATAGATATGAACATGTTTCATACTAAAACCATGTTAAATGAACTGTAGTGTGTTTCTGCAAAAAGCACTAAACACATTGGTGTGAACAGAGCCTTAACACCTGTCAGGTTTTTATTGCTGTCTCTGCACCATCTTTTTATGTGTCCTGTTTACCATTATCATCAAAAGTGAAAGAAAAATCCCAGATGCCGGGTTGTCACCAAAAGAGGAAATAGAGTAGAAATCTTTCAATGAGAATATTTCTGGTGATCCTGGTGACAACCAGGGATTTCCTCTCACTTCCTGTTTTAGCTATGGGACAGGATGTGAAGGGGAATATCCCCAGTGGGACACAGATGGCAAAAACAGAGAATGTATAAGGATACTCCGGCAGCTGTTCCCGAATGCTGTAGTGGGCAGTGTGGCACGCACTTCAGCGCATCACATGGCTCCCTTTCTTTTCTTTTTTGTACAAACTTTATTTGAAGTGTACAAAACATACTCTTAATTTATGGCACTGTACAGTGGCGTGATGCACTCAGCATTCCCATCCATCCGTGTTTTTACGGACAGCCGTAAAAAACGTAACAGGAGAAAAAGTCCAGTGAAACATGGCTGTGATAGCGCGGATCGGAACTGCTCATATGCAGTTTTACCATGTGGAGCCGTCCGAGTCCCAAGACCTTCCAAGCGTGAGTGTTTGGCCCGCGCCAATCTGGCGGAGGCTGTACATAACTCTCAAGGCAAGCGTGATGACGTCATGGGCATTTCCAGCCAGCCAGGGGCTGAGTTGCTGGAGTGGACTTGGAGCTTCATGTAAGAGTTTGACTGACACTGACATGTATGACTCATTGTTCCAGGTCTTTGAGCATTGAAAACGGCACGCCACTATTTATTTGGGCTTAAATTGTTAAATGATGTTTACAGATTGTGACAGAGAGACGGATAGATGAACAGAGGGTGAGACAGAATAATTGAGGGAAGAAAGTAATCTAGAATAGAAAGGGTGGAGGATTTTAAGGCACAGGAATTGTTGGATGGACAGTACAATGGAGGGATGGAGCAAGGGGCAAAAAAATGAAGTGAGGGAGGAATGGAGCAAGAGATAGAAGGATGGTGTGATGGAATTATGGGGTGAAGTGCCCATCAGTGCCGCCTATCAGTGCAGCATCATCAGTGCCTCCTCATCAATGCCCACCAGTGCCGCCTCATCAGTGCAGGCTATCAGTGCCCATCAGTGCTGCCTATCAGTGCCGCCTCATCAGCGCACATCAGAAGGAGGATCAAGGAGAAAAATTACCTATTTGCAAAATTTTCTAAAAGAAAAAAAGTAAACCTTTTTTTTTTCAAATTTATTGCTCTTTTTTGTTTATGGTGCAAAAAATAAAACACCCATATGTGATTAAATACCACCAAAAGAAAGCTCTATTTGTGTGAAAATAGATGCTAAAAATATGGGTACAGTGTTGCATGACAGCGCAATTGTTATTCAAAGTGCTACAGCGCTGAAAGCTGAAAATTGGCATGGGCACGAAGGGGCTAAAAGTGGTTAAGGACTGATGGAAATGTATATTATGTATACGTAAAGCGCTGCGTAAATTGATGGCACTATATAAGTACAGAGCCGTAAAATAAAAGAACATTTTCCGTTTAGGTGCAGAAATTTGCATATATTGAAACAATGAAAACTAGAAGGGGAAGAAGAAGCATTGTATGCATGTATACGCATACTCACACTTACCCGCCTATATGCAGAACAACTCAGGATCTTTCTGTTAAGAAGATCCTGAGTATAAGCAGCAGTACATTTTTACATCAAACATATTTCTTTCTTTCTGTCTCTTTTTTGTTTCTTTGCTTTCTATCTGGTATAATGCCCTGTCCCCTCTGGGGTGACCCTGCGTGTTGTCTGTGATGTGCCGTGATCCGTAGCGCCAGTCGGAAACATGATCAGCTTACCTCGCACGTGACAGACAGAGGTTCATGATGAATATGATGACCGCCAACGCAGCGCCAAAGACAAACCTCAAAAATCTGAAACACCCTTCAAAAGGAAACAAAGTTTATTCAGCGACTTGTTTTTGTGGTTCGCCCATCAAACGGCATCTTTCTTCCCTCCCATAATCCTCTCCTTCTTCTCTGACTCTGATGTGCTCATCAAAGGAAGAGGAAGGGAGGGGGGTGATGGATTCTATTACCTGTCAGCCCTGAATGTGAAAAGTCGTGTTTCTCCCTCCCTCTTCTACGCTGCAAGTCTTGTATTTTGCACACATGATACTGAGTCATAGGTAGCCCTCCCTCTTTTTTTCTCTTTAGAAAACCACAGACTTTCTGAATAAAGTGAGTCGGGTGTGGTGATCAGCAAGCAGAGCAGTGAAGAGCAAGGAGGACAGAGCAGTGAAGAGCGAGGAAGACAGAGCAGCGAAGAGCGAGGACGACAGAGCAGCCGAAGAAGGTGGGTGGGGGTGACAATGGTCTACTATTTGTCTGGTAAAGTGATACTAAACTCTGGTTTTAAAGAAAGAAATTATTCAAGTATGTATTCTTAACTCAAAAAAGTTCCTTCTATTACTCTCAGCCTCCTGCAAATTCTTTTTTTTTTTTTTTACTGCTGTGATCTGACTGTTAGAGGGTGGCTATGTTCATTCCCCATGGTCCCACTGTATGTAGGAACATAGCCACCCTTCTCTTGCGTGCTCCTGAGATGGACCAGGGACTGTGGACTAGGAGGTTTGCAGCGTGCACAGAGCAGTGTACTTGACCGCAACTAACGTGCAATATTTGTCCGAAACAAACAGAAGTGAGAGGGAGAAGGAGAGGATTGGAAACTCATTGAGAGTGTAAAAAGAAAGAAGAAATACACAGAAACAATTTAACCACTTGCCTACCGGGCACTTTTACCCCCTTCCTTCCCAGGCCAATTTTCAGCTTTCAGTGCTGTTGTACTTTCAATGGCAATTGTGCAGTCATGCAACACTGTACCCAAACAACTTTTTTGAGGCTGATAGAGCTTTCTTTTGGTGGTATTTAATCACCTCTGGAATTTTTATTTTTTGCTAAACAAGCTAAAAAAGATTGAAAATTCAGAAAAAAAAAGTTTTTTCTTAGTTTCTGTTATAAAATTTTGTAAAGAAGTAATTTTTCTCCTTCACTGATGTGCGCTAATGAGGCTGCATTGATGGGCTATGATAGGCTGCACTGATGGGCATTCACAAGCATCACTGGTGGGCATTGACAGGCATAACTGATGGGCACTGAAAGGCAGCACTCATATATGGCACTGATAGGTGGCATTGATGGGCAGCACTGATAGGCGGTACTGATGGGCACTGATAGGCAGAACTGATTGGCACTGATAAGTGGACCTGATTGGCACTGATAGTTGGCACTGAAAGGCAGCTGTGATGGGCACTGATATGTGGCATTGATGGACACTGACAGGTGGCAATTATGGGCACTGAAAGGCACCACTGATGAGGCTACACTGATTATCATGGCACTGATGATCAGTGTAGATGTTCCCTCTGAGGAACGCCGTTTACCGGCCCTTCTCTCCACACAAGCTCTCAGCGTAAGGAAAGGAGAGCCGATAACCGGCATTTGCTGTGATCGGTGACCTGAGACACAGCGCACCACTGATCTCCGCGCGCCCCCAGGGGATGCGCATGCGCAGCTAGAGTGGGCAGACATCATATGATGTTCTCCCAGAAGGAGAGCCACCTACCGCTCGTCATTTCTTTATATGGCGGGTGGGAGGCGGTTAATAAAAAATACATTAGGCTCCATGTACCATGTACACTGGAACTTTTTTTTAGTGGCAGCAGAAAAAAGATAAATGCCGTAAAAGCAGTGCTTGGGCGTTTGTTCATTTAATTGGCCAGAGGACTTGCCATTGAAATGAATAAACGCCCAAGAGCAAAACTCCATTATCGCTTAGGCGCGTTTACATGCGTTTTTGCCGCATTTAGCCTTTTTTGCCTAAAACGTTTCTCTCCTGAATGGGATTCTTCTGCAAAAGAATTGCGTTCAGGAGGGGGACACTTAACTGCCCCTTAACTCTGCTGCTGTTAAACTTTGATCAAAGCCTATGTGTGCATGGACGGTAGCAGCAGTGTCCATGGGGCCTGCTGGCCATAGATGGATAGAAAATTTGGCCGGTTCAGCAGGGATCAACCAAATTTTGAGCTATGTGTGGCCACTCGTACTATAATGATCAACTTCTGGTTAATGGGCTTGTTGGAAAATGTTTCTTGATCAGCAGCTGCAGTGATGCTCAGTGTAATCTGACAGCAGAGAGTCCCCACTCTCAGAATACAATGGGTTAGGGGTGGGCAACTATGGCTCTCCAGCTGTTGGTGAACTACAAGTCCCATCATGCCTCTGCCTTTGGGAGTCATGCTTGTAACTGTCAGTTTTTCAATGCCTCATGGGACTTATAGTTCTACAACAGCTGGAGGGCCACAGTTGCCCACCCTTGCAATGGGGGAGCTTTAGTAAAACTGGTGCAGACAGAATCTGGTGCAGCTCTGCATATTAACCAATCAGCTTCTAACTTCAGCTTGCTCAATTAAAGCAATAATAAAGGTTCTTTTATTTTTCTGTAAAATAATAAACATGTCTATGCTTACCTATTGTGTGCAGTGCTTTTGCACAGTGCAGCCTGGATCCTCCTCTTCTCGGGTCCTCCGACGGTGCTCCTGGCTCCTCCTTTCTGTCGGGTTCCCCAAAGCAAGCAGCTTGCTATGGGGGCACCCGAGCAGGCTGTTCCCAAGCCTCTGCTCCATGTGTCCATTCACACACAGAGCTGATGTTTGGCCCCGCCCCCCTCTCTCTCTCCTCATTGGTTGACTGACTGTGATTGACAGCAGCAGAAGGTTTTTTACCTTTTATGCATAGCATGCACAAAGGTAAAAAACCTTGAGCCTTTACAACCACTTAACGTTTTGACAAAATGCCCTGGTTCACACCAGTGTGACCTGTCATGTGACTTGACAGTTCTAAATCACATGACAATTCACATCCTATTGTCGGCAATGGAACTTATCAAATCAGTGCAGATCAGTCTGACTTTGCGGTGCCGCACCGATTTGAAAAAAAGGTTCCTGCACTCTTTTTTTGCAATTTCAGGTGCGACTTACATAGACATCTGTGCATGTCAAGTTGCACAGATGTTAGCCAAGTTGCACCTGAATTTGCAATGACATGCAGATTTGAAATTGTGCAACTTCAAGCGAAGTCACACGATTGCAGAGTTGGATTCAGTGTGAACTGAGACTAATGCCCGTACACACGATAAGAAAATCGTACGAAAATTTTGGTGGAACCACTGATCGAACGATTTTCTCTTCATTGATAAGCAGGATGTTTTAACCGATAACGATATTGTGAAGGAAAAAAATCCGGTTGAAAAACAGTGAAAAATGTTGTCGTTTCGTATACGAACGACCGATTTTTCTATGCAGTGGTCGTATGAAAAAAATCTATCAAGCGCTATCACTCATGAGCGGAAACAGAAGATGACCCGGATGTTTATGTCCAAGGAATCTTCGTAAACACAAACGAAAAATCCAAATGTTAAAAGTAGATTGGCCTAATGAGATAATGAAACCAGAATTCTGCATATTTTATTTTATGTATATAGTTAACCACTTCAAGTCCGGACACTTTCTCCCACTTCCAGTCCAGGCCAAAAATTATAATTTTAAAAAAAAAATTTATTTTATTTTTTCATATTCTTTGTTTTTTTTAACATTCTGTCACACTAGCAGTACAGTGTCACCATAGTGACACTGTACTACTTGTGGGGGGTGATGAAGATAATTATTTTTTTTTTACACTGATTGCTTTTACACCCATAAAGGCTGTAAAAGCAATCATTTTTCCTTATCTCTGGCTGCATTCTTGAAGCCATTGAGAATGGTGATTGGTCACAGCTTGTCAAATGGTACAAGGCTGTTGTGAATAGCCTTGTACCATGTGACCTCTGTCATCATTCACAGAATTACCACGTAGTAAGCAATGATGTCAGAAGTGACATCTTGCTTTCTCCTATTCATGTGATCACTGATTGGCCGATCGGTGATCAAATAATCGGGACCTCACACAGAGGTCCCGTACAATGAACGGTGCCGCGCGCTCCCTGGGAGTGTGCACAGTCCAAAATGGCGGGCGCCGTTTATGAATGGCAATCCGCCCCTGCACTGCCACCATCCGGCTATTATATACATGGGCCGGACGGGAAGCAGTTAATGTAATAAACTATATTATACTCATTGCTGTTAATTGTTGTGTATATCGCTCGTTCTGGCCGGAAGGGTGTGGCTACAAGGTCACACGCACACTGCATCACTTCCAATTGTACGGAAGACGTCAACACTACGTATTGCCTGACAAACAATTTTTTTAGATTGGTTAATATGGGCCATGATTTTGACCAACGAATGAACGCCTCTCGGTCGTCGGATGACCGATCGGTCGATTTTCTAATTGTGTATTCCCACCTTAAAACCTAGAAGTTGATTGGTTACTATGCACAGTTGCACCAGATTCTGTGTGCACCAGTTTTAGTAAATCTAACCCAATGTTCTAGGAGGGATTATTCTTCCATCCACCGCCATTGTTTGGAAGGAGAAATCCATTATTTATTTATTATTTCATTCACCTTGCTCTCTGAAAAAAAACAAAACATCCACCTATGGCCAGCCTAAGGATCTCATTTAGTGTCACTTTAACTGCTTCCCAACTGCCCTATAGCAGAACTACTGCGGCAGAGATGCAAAAAAGTATATATATATATATATATATATATATATATATATGTGTGTATGTGTATATATATATATGTGTGTGTGTATGTATGTATATATACATATACGTGTGTATGTATATGTGATTTTGTATGTCTGGGTAGGGGGCGCACATGCGCCGCGCACCCCCTATCTGCGCCGTTAGTGGCTACAGCTGTCGATCACCGGGTCCCGACCGGAGATTCCCCACTGGCACCCAGCGATTGCTGACTATAACTGATGGGGGAGAGGTCTGTATGTAAACAATACAGATCTCTCCCCTGTCAGCTCCAGAATGCTGCTTTGTATTGCTCTGCATAGCATAGCAGAGCAATACAAAGCAGCATGTCTCCCTAGTAAAACACAGCACACACAGTATAACCCTTTGATTGCCCCAGATGTTAACCCCTTCCTGCCCAGTGTCATTAGTACAGCGTCAGTGCTTTTTATTAGCACTTATCACTGTGTTAGTGTCACTGGGGATGTCAGTGGCAGTTAGTTAGTTCCCCCCCAGTGTCAGAATGCCCGCCGTAGTCCCGCTATAAGTCGCTGATCGCCGCCATTACTAGTATGAAACAAAAAAAATTCAGTATATATACTGTCATTTGTAGACGCTATAACTTTCAAGTAAACCAATTAATTTACGCGTATTAGGATTTTTTTTTTAGTAAAGACTTGTAGCAGTATATATTTTGGCCTAAATTTATGATGAAATTTGATTTTTTAAATCTTTTTACTGGATATGTTTTAAAGCAAAAAGGAAAAAATATTGCTTTTTTTTTCAAAATTGTCTGTCTTTTTTTGTTTATAGCGCAAAAAATAAAAGACACAGAGGTGATCAAATACCACCGAAAAAAAGCTCCAGTTGTGGGAAAAAAGGACGTAAATTTCATTTGGGTGCAGTGTTGCATGACCACGCAATTGTCAGTTAAAGTAACGCAGCGCTGTATCGCAAGAAATTGCCTGGTCAGGAAGGGGGGTAAATCCTCTGGAGGGCAAGTGGTTAAAGCCACTCTTGGAAAAGGGGCAGTGATCCGAAATGACAGCTTGGTTTATGGAGCAAGTCATTGCATGTAAAATTACGTATACAAAATGTTCACAACTTTATTAGTGTTGAAGTAGTTGTAAATCTTAAACATGGAAAAACACATCCCTCTATAGTGTGCTCTTGTCTCAATCAAGAGCACTAAGGGGTTGATTTACTAAAGGCAAATAGACAGTGAACTCTGCGAGTGCAGTTGCTCCAGGGCTTAGTAAATGAGGTAAAGCTTCACTTTGCAAATAATACCCAATCACGTGCAGAGAAAGTGAAGAAAATCCAGCATTTTTTCAGCAGAGCTTCTGCTCATTTACTTAATTCTGGAGCAACTGCACTTTGCAAAGTGCACAATCTGTTTGCCTTTAGTTAATTAACCCCTAAGTGTCATTTTTGTCTGTTGTTTCATTCCTCTGCTATCAGCATGAGTCACTTTTTCATGACACCAAGAGAAAAATGGTGACAGGGGAGGACACAGTCTGTGATTGACAGCCTCAGTTCTGTTCATGTGTGCTGTGTGAAGGGGTGTGTGTCCCTTCCCTCCAATCAGCTCTCAGAGCTCCCCTCACTGATGTAACTTTAGCTTCCCACCCCCTGCTTTTCAGAGCTGAGGGATCCTGTATAAATTCTGCACTTTGAATAGATGTAGGGGACAGGCAGCTGTAGATAAGCAGGTACAACTTATGTAGGAGGATTTGTTTCATCTCTGTGTATCACCCGAAGCCAGTCACTTCACTGGGTATATGTAGGGGTTTACAACCACTTTGCATAAAGACATCGGTGTGTGGACCTCAAAGCTCAAACACACATGCATGCTTGTGTATAAGTATTTACGGTAAATAAAAACCAAAATTTTATATATATATATATATATATATATATATATGGAAATATATGTCCCGGCCGCCAAGTAATCACCGGCCGGGACACGGCAATTGACAGCCGCGAACGACTGCCGGGTAGGGGGCGTGTGCCTCGCACGTGCCCCCTACCCATAAATGCATAATCACATAATTTTGTGCACCCATGCCGCCCTGTAGCAGTACTTCTGCTATAGGGTGGGCGGAAAGCGGTTAAAATGTATTAAAACATGGACAGTGTCAGTCAGCAGAGCAGTGAATGTGATTTGGTGGAATTGACTCCTGAGGTGATTATACAATACTATTATCAGGGTAGCAAATACCCACCTCCCCAGTTTTTCATCACCACAGAATTTTTTTCTTTTTTTTTTTCTTGATATTTGTATCTGTACTCTTTTTTCTTTTATATACATGTTGAGTTGCCTATAAAGTCCCATACATGTTTTCGGGACAATCCATTCATATACAGTTATGGGATGTTGGCAACAATTAGGGGACTCCTGAGGTGATTATACAATACTATTATCAGGGTAGGAAATACCCACCTCCCCAGTTTTTCATCACAAGATTTATATATTTTTTTCTTTTCTATTTTTTCTTTTATATACATGTTGCGTTGCCTATAAAGTCCCATATATTTTTGGGGGATAATCCATTCATATACTAATATAGGATGTTAGCAACAATTAGGTGACTCCTGAAGTGATTATACAATACAATTATTAGGGTAGCAAATACCCACCTCCCCAGTTTTTCATCACCACAGAATTTACATTTTGTTCTTTATATACTGTACATGTTGAGTTGCCTATAAAGTCCCATACATCTTTTGGGGATAATCCATTCATATACAATTACGGGATGTCGGCAACAATTAGGTGACTCCTGAGGTGATTATACAATACTATTAGGGTGGCAATTACCCACCTCCCCAGTTTTTCATCACCACTGAATTTACATTTTTTTTTCTTTTATATACATGTCGAGTTGGCTATAAAATCCTATACATCTTTTGGGGATAATCTATTCATATACAGTTATGGGATGTTGGCAACAATTAGGTGACTCCTGAGGTGATTATACAATACTATGATCAGGGTAGTAAACATCCACCTCCCCATTTTTTCATCCCCACAGGATTTAAATTTTTTTTCTTTTCTCTTTTTTTCTTTTTTATATACATGTTGAGTTGCCTATAAAGTCTCATACATTTTGAGGGGATAATCCATTCATATACTATTATGGGATGTTGGCAACAATTAGGTGACTCCTGAGGTGATTATACAATACTATTATCAGGGTAGGAAATACCCACCTCCCCAGTTTTTCATCACCACAGGATTTATATATGTATTTATTTTTTCTTTTATATACATGTTGAGTTGCCTATAAAGTCCCATATATTTTTGGGGGATAATCCATTCATATACTATTATAGGATGTTGGCAACAACTAGGTGACTCCTGAGGTGACTATACAATACAATTATTAGGGTAGCAAATACCCACCTCCCCAGTTTTTCATCACCACAGAATTTACATTTTGTTCTCTATATACTGTACATGTTGAGTTGCCTACAAAGTCCCATACATGTTTTGGGGATAATCCATTCATATACAATTATGGGATGTTGGCAACAATTAGGTGGCTCCTGAGGTGATTATACAATACTATGATCAGGGTAGCAAACTTCCACCTCCCCACTTTTTAATCCCCACAGGATTTACATTTTTTTTTCTTTGTATACATGTTGAGTTGCCTATAAAGTCCCATATATTTTTGGGGGATAATCCATTCATATACTATTATAGGATGTTGGCAACAACTAGGTGACTCCTGAGGTGACTATACAATACAATTATTCGGGTAGCAAATACCCACCTCCCCAGTTTTTCATCACCACAGAATTTACATTTTGTTCTCTATATACTGTACATGTTGAGTTGCCTACAAAGTCCCATACATGTTTTGGGGATAATCCATTCATATACAATTATGGGATGTTGGCAACAATTAGGTGACTCCTGAGGTGATTATACCATATCAGGGTACGAAATACCCACCTCCCCAGTTTTTCATCACCACAGGATTTATATTTTTTTTTCCTTTTTTCTTTACATGTTGAGTTGCCTATAATGTCCCATATATCTTTTGGGGATAATCCATTCACATGTGTATTCAGTGTGAAAACAGCTTCACTTTATTCACATTGTAAAACAGAAGCTGCAGACTAATGAGCTCTCTTCTCTGTCACTCTCTCTCTCCTCCTATCAGCACTGTCCTTGTTAGCACATGAGCACTGCTCCACAATTGATTGGCTTCTTGTACTGCCTCTCCCTCTCCCAATCTTAGCTCTGGTGTACATGGATTGTAAGAGGTTGATATCGGGTCCAATTCAGGGACTTGCACAGCTTGCATTTTAACCACCTCCCGTCCGCCATATAGTCCAACGGGCACAAGGTGGTTCTCTTGTTCTGATAGGACGTCTTATGATGTCCTGCCATTCTCACCGCGCATGCGCGGCGATCGGCGGTGCTCTGTGTCCCTCGGACACAGCGGATCACCGATCCACGGAAAGAGCCAAAGATGTTGGCTCGGTCATGTGATCCGCTGTGTCCAATCACAGCTGATCACATGTAAACAGGGAAATGCCGGTTATCGGCATTTCTCTCCTCTCGAGCTGTCACGCTGACAGCTCGAGAGGAGAGGAGAGCCGGTAATTGGCTTTCCACGGAGGGGACATGTACACTGATCATCAGGGCACTGATGATCAGTGTGCCCTGATGATCAGTGTGGCCCCAGAAGTGCCACCTGTCAGAGTCCATCAGTGCCAGCTGAACATTTCCACGTGCCAGTGCCCATCAGTGCCTACCAGTTCACATCAATGCCACAAATCAGTGCCCATCTGAGCTGCCCTTCAGTGCCACCTATCAATGCCAGTCAGTGCCGCCTATCAGTGCTGCCAGTCAGTGCCATATATTAGTGCTATATATCAGTGCCTCCTCATCAGTGCCCATCAGAGCCACCTATCAGTGTCTATCAGTGCATCTTATCAGTGCCCATCACTACAGCCTCATTAGCATACATCAGTGAAGGAGAAAAATCACTTATTTACAAAATTTTATAACTAAAACTAAGAAAAAACTTTTTTTTTTCAAAATTTTCAGTGGTTTTTGGTTTAAGAAAAAATAAAAAACCCAGAGGTGATTAAATACCACCAAAATAAATTGTCATTCAAAGTGTGACAGCGCTGAGAGCTGGAAATTGGCCTGGGCAGGAAGGGGGTATAAGTGCCCTGTAGGCTAGTGGCTAAAAAAGATATTCGTAAATACAGAACTGTTACCCCTGGTTCATATATATGCGGCCATGCAGGCCACATTTTGTGTGGGCATGAGAGCCCATTCATTTGAATGGACTCCCATGCCCTGTGACACGCAGGAAAGAAGTCCCTGCACTTCTTCGGAAATTGGAGCCCACACGGGAAACTCGGTTCCCAGTGCAGTTGCGTTTTCCAGTGCGGGCGGCATGCCATTAGAATTAATGGCACCTGCCCGCGGGTCCACATTCCTCTGTGCGGGTGGTGTGGCTGCACGGATTTTTGTGTGAATCCGCAGCGGCACCACCTGCACAGATGTGAACCTAGCGTAATAGTGATTTTTGCATCTGCTTGAAGTTCACTTTGTGGCTGCATTTGCATCTGTTCGTTTCCTAAATGTGCGAAAAAACACACAAAAATGTGGTTTTTGACAAGCGTTGCAGAAAAACACTGTAATAGCAGGTTGTGCTGGCAGTGCTATGTGCGGATAACAGAGATGTGTTTTGAAGTTTGTTGCTCAGCATAATACACTACAAGCGTGCCAAAATATGCACTGAAAAAAACACCTAATGCTCCATGACTGAAAAGGTTCTGGAGCTACTTTAGGGCATTTGTCACACATAGGGTGGTCCATTCAAGTGAATGGGCTGCCCCAAATGTGATGTGCATTAACTTGTAAAAAACCATACCACGCTCCCGTTTGAATGGGGCCTTAAAAAGAACTCCAGGCAAAATGTTTTATATTTTATTCTGGATAGAGTAAGGGATCCCCTGTCATTTTTCTGCCATCTGTGTCCCGTTGGGGAGATTTCTCTTCATTTTTCTGCCACATAGCCAAAGTATGAAGTGTGCAGAAATCCCTCCAAAGTGAGGGAATCCCCAGCTGTCATCAGAACTGGTGTCCCCATTGAAGGATTTTTCATCTATTGCTGTTCTGGTGAGAACCCAAAATCTGGGCTTTTCTTTCACTTTCAATGATCATGGTAAACAGGACAAATGGAGAAGGTGAATCTTCCTAACAGGGACATAGCAATAAAACCTGACAGGTGATCTAATCTCTCTATTCTGCCCCCCCCCCCCCCAAAAAAAAATTGCAGGCTACATATTTCTTTTTTTTTTTTTTTTTTTTTTTTTCCAAGAAATTTTTATTGAGATATGAAAGGCATAACAAGTCATAAACAAATACGGATCGCAGTCCGCGCAAGTCTTTAAGCATGTTCTCCCGTAACGCAGACGGGTTCAGGACATATAAGTAAATCGTAGCACAACCTGAAATACAGTCCTAAGAGGAAGGCATAGTATATACCCATAGCAATGATGTTAGCAGTATGTAATATATAGAAAGACGGGGTACAATAGCCCTTGTGTAGGGAGATCTAAAGAGACAGGACAGTGGGGTATATAACAATAGTCGTGTCAACTCAAGGCATATATGGCTTAGGATTCCGTACCTGAACATTATAGATTAGATTTGAGGAGTATTGTTACACCTGTGTGTCTGTAAGTAATCTGTACCTTATGAAAAATATAGTTAGTTAGAATACGGTAAAGAGGTGAAACTGAGAGAAAGAAGAGATGGGAATGAGACGAGCAAGGGAATGGAGGAAGAGAATGAGTATGAGGAAAAATATCATAGTGGGGCGAGGAGGGACATAGGGGACGAATACAGAGGAAGAGAGAGAGAGAGAGAGAGAGAGAGAGAGAGAGAGAAAAAAAAAAAAAAGGGGGGGGAGGGGGGGGAGGGGGAGGTGAATGGGGGAAGGATGAGTTATATAACTAAATAGGCATAACCAAACCAGACATATCAGTTAGCAGCTTCCAGGCTGATACATATTTCTTAACAAAGATTTTTTCCTTTAGCCTCCACTGTCATCTCTGCACTGCGGCAACATGTGCGGTATCGCACACCTTCCCACAATGCACAAACTTCTGTTTTTCTTGTTGGTGAGCTGTGGTGCCATTCATTCTAAATGAACTCCAATGCACATACAGTCACTGGCCATTTTTTTAGGTACACCTGTTCAATTGCTTGGTAACACAAATTGCTAATCAGCCAATCACATGGCAGGAACTCAATGCATTTAGGCATCTAGACGTGGTGAAGGTGACTTGTTGAAGTTCAAACCAAGCATTAGAATGGGGAAGAAAGGGGATTTAAGTGACTTTGGATGTGGCATGGTTGTTGGTGCCAAACTGGCTGGTCTGAGTATGTCACAAACTGCTGATCTACTGGTATTTTCATGCACCTCCATCTCGGGGGTTTACAGAGAATGGTCTGAAAAAGACAAAATACCAGTGAGCAGCAGTTGTGAGGAAAAAAATGCCTTGTTGATGTCAGGGGAGACTTCAAGGTGATAGAAAGGCAACAGTAACCTAAATAACCACTCGTTATAACCAAGGTAGGCAGAATACTATTTCTGAACGCACAACACATCGAAGCTTGAAGCAAATGTGCTACAGCAGCAGAAGACCACACCGGGTGCCTCTTCTTCTTGTCAGCTAAGAACAGGAAACTGAGGCTACAATTTGCACAGGCTGACCAAAACCATACAAGATTGGAAAAACATTTTGTAATTCGATAGTACGAACATTGATTTCGAAATTTGACCCACCAAGCCTTTAATTTCATCTTGTTGCTAAAGAAAAGAATTTTCGTGGCTGGGAATCTTCTTTTCTTTCCAGATCACAGCTCACTCTCATTTCTTTTTTTATTATACTTCTTGCACGATTCTCCCATCATTGATTAGAAATTCATTTTACAACAACATATTTGATGGCCACATGAAAATCAGTTGATGTTGCAGCCATGGTGCGAAATTTGAACAAAATTCTTAATTATGATTTTTGTTCGACCCACGTATGGCCTGCATGAGCATGAGCTGTGAGCTGGAAGAAAAATATTTCCAGCCATAGAAAATCAGCAACGTGAGGTGAAATTAAATGCTTGGTGGTTTTCATTTTGAAATCAGTGGTGGCACCATCGGATTCCAAAACGCACAAAATGTTCGACTTTCTAAAGAACATTTGTTCAGAATTCGGCTCATGTACAGCCTGCCTTAGTCTAGTCCAGGGGTAGACAACCTTAACCCCTTCACGCCGGCACCTCCCGACCCTTTAAGGGTCCCAGAAGCCGGGAGGGGTTTAGAGTCATGTGAGGCGGGGTTTAGAGCCATGTGACCGCCGTGACGCGCCGTCATGGCGGTCACATGATCGGGAAAGGTCCCAATTAAAAGAGGAGATCGGGACCTTTCCGTGAGTACTGGACATGTGTGCTGGGAACGTGCAGGGCGCACGCTCTCGGCACATATGTCCTTTTTTAATAGAACGCAAATGTGCGGCCGCTCAGCGTCTAGGCCCAGACACCGGGAGGCCGCACATTTGTGTGTGGCCTGCGTGAAGAGGTTAAAGAGATGGGAGATCTACCTGAACAACTTGGGAGAAGTCAAAGACAACTGGGCACAGTGTCACCTCCTCACCCCGGATATAAACCTCTAATTGCCATTCTACCGTGTTGCAATCACGTGCATTGCACAACAATTGTGGGTTTAAATCAGGCGGCAAGGAGTCAACATATCGCCTCCGCGCCACCTGTGAAACACACTCGGATCACTTTTCAAAGGAGCAGCAGTGCCTGCTGCACTTGTGAATGAGCCCTTAGTTGCATACAGCAGCAGCACCCTGAGGGCTCATTTGCACATAAAGTTGAGGGGTGCAAATGTGTTTGAGTCACGGTTTTACGACCCCCAAAACTCATGCATTCAGGAGTTTTGGTGCACTTTCAGAAAGTGCACCGCACCCTGAGGATATAATAGAAGTCTATGGCTAAGCGTAGCAAACCCACAGGAAAGCTGCAGGTACACTGCACTGCACCCGTGGTGTGGGTAAACCACAGCACATCAGTGTGAAAGCAACCCTATACTATTATGTCCAATATATTGCTTCACACTGACCTGAGGATCTCTTCTTTCCTGCTGCTGGCACCACTCTGGAGACTGCTAGCCAGGATAAGAGGTGAAGTGCATTTGGTATCACTCTGCATGGGACAGTGGTCGGTACTACAGAGGAGGCACTGGCCTATGCGACTCTTGATCCGTACTACAGCTCCAACTTTACAAGTAGTCCCTCTGCATTGCACTCTTTTAGATGTTGTGGGATGGCGGGTCAGCAAGCCCAGAACACGATCTCCCAGTCACCTGGCAGCGATCAACTGATAGATTGTGATCCACTGGTTGCTGACTCCCGGTCTAGTTGTACACGTATTGACTTCTCCAGCTGCGCTAAAGAACATGGAGGAAGGAACCATCATTGCCAGCTATTGTCTTCTAAACCCCGAGAACAAATGGGGCATTGGATTCAGATTTTCTAAGTGTCAGCAAAATTTTCCCTGGGCACATGGGCTCTGGTTTCTGCACAGAGAATGGGCCAGAGAATGGGCCCAGAATTGAGAATCCACATATATACAATCCAACGAGAGGGACAAAAAATGTCCAAGAGGCCAAGGTAATTTAACCTCTTCCCGACCGCCCTATAGCAGAAATACTGCTACAGGGCGGTATGGGTGCACAAAATTACGTATATATACATGATTTTGCATTTCCAGGTAGGGGAGATTTACGTCCGCAGCTCTCAATCACTGGGGCACGGCCGGTGAGTACTCGCTGGCGCCCGGTGATTGCTGATCATCTCCAACGGGGAGGAGGACTGTTTGTAAACAAAACAGTTTTCCTCCCTGTCAGCTCCTGCACACTGTTTTGGATGGCTGTATGCTTACAGTGAAGCACACGGACACAGCCCCTAGTAAAACACAGCACACAGTTAACCCTTTGATTGCCCCTCATGTTAACCCCTTCCTGCCCAGTGCCATTAGTACAGTGTCAGTGCTTTTTATTAGCACTGATCACTGTATTGGTGTCACTGGGAATGTCAGTGACACCAAGTCAGTTCCCCCCAGTGTCAGAATGTCCACCGCAGTCCCACTATAAGTCGCTGATCACCGCCATTACTAGTAAACATTGAAAAAAAAAAATTTACATGTATTGGGATTTTTTCAGCAGACATGTCGCAGAATACATTTTGGCCTAAATTTATGACAATTTTTTTTTTATTTTTTTACTGAACATGTTTAAGAGCAAAAAGTCAAAAATAGTGTTTTCTTTTCTCAAAATTGTTGGTCTTTTTTTTTTCTTTCACAGAGCAAAAAATAAAAAACCACACAGGCAATCAAATACCACAAAAGAGAGCTCAATTTGTGGGGGGAAAAATGACATAAATTTCACTTGGGTGCAGCGTTGTATGACTGCACAATTGTTACAGTAACGCAGCGCCGTAACGCAAAAAATGGCCTGGTCAGGAAGGGGTGTAAATCCTCAGGAGGGCAAACTGATTTATAGTAGAATAAAGCCAACACATTTTGGGGTCCAAACACACTCCCCCCTTCATCCGAACCAGTAGCCCCGATGAAGGGGGAGTATGTTTGGCCCCTGAAACGCGTTGAATATTTTCTGCTATAAATCCATTTTATTTTTATACAATCCATGAGAGCTCTAAACAAACATTCAAGAGTCCACGGTACTTTGTTAATGACATTGATTCATAGCAGAATAAATCCAATGTGTTTCATCAAGGCTAATAAGTCTGATGAAGGACAAATGTGTTTGATCCCTGAAATGTATTAGCTTTATTCTGCTATGAATCAATTGTATCATTAAATTACCTGTTTTGGCACTCTTATTGAATTGCAAGGCTATTGTATTCTGACAGCCAACCCCCACATCATCCCGGTAATTCTTCTTTGGCCGTACAGATCTGACTCATGAGGATTCTGAGCCAAATTCCTATACTGTACTGGGGCCAAAAGAAGAAGTCCTATCATTATGCCACATCAGTCCAAAATACAACCACATTTGTCACAACTGCTGTTTTATTATCTTCATAGGAACCAATACATTTTGTAAACAGCTGCTGCCACAAATAAAAATAAAAATTAAAACCCACAGTGATGGTGCAAAGGCGCACACACTTAGCAGTGATGAACTAATCATAGAGATAACAAATATTTCAATAAATGACAAATATTTCAAAAAATTAAACAACCAATAATATTTCAAAGAAATGTCATTAATATGTGAAAAAAATATATACAGTATATAGTGAAAAAATTTATTAATGTGAATCCAAATAAAACATCACATATTTAAATCCACCATGTGATAAAAACAACTTCCAGTGAAAATGAAAAAAATCCAGTGATTGAAAAAAACAGTGGTCACAGTTATCTCTGATTAGTTCATCAAGTGTGTGCGCCATTTTTACACCATACCTGTGGGTTTTAATTTTTATTGTATTTATTTATATAGTGGCAGCAAGGGATGTTATGATCTTGGCATTTTCACATATGATTTAATTTAATTTATTTTTGCATCTAGCGCGATATTGTGTATTTCACTATTGATTTCATATGCTGCCACAAATTCAGCCACTTGCTTTGTTGGTTGATTTAAAGGAATTTAAATTTAAAGGAAACCTTTTACAACAGACATATGAAGGCTGATACTGCTGACCTCTTGGTGAAAATTCAGCTTTTCTGCCTTCAGTACTTCGGTTGCTGACCTGGAACAGGCTTGTGACCAATGAAGTTGGAATTGTTCTTCTGTACGCACTTGTTTCAGGTCAGTAGATCAAAAAGCATTAAAAACAGAGGTTCAGATTGACAACTAGGCAAAAAAAACTTCCAGGTGGAGATCAGCATATGCAGTACATGTACATACTTGCCTTCTGGCAGATCTCTTTTACCTGGAGAATGAAAACAAGTAGTTAAGAGCATCAGACATTCTCATTATTGCACACAGAGATTTGCAGTCATAAACGGAAACGTCTACATGGCCAGAACCAAATGATTCCTTATACTAGCCATACACGGCTCAAACATTGTCCAATTCCTGCTGAATTGGCTGAAATTCAAGTTGTGGGTGGCCTTGTTAGCACCAACTGGCTCAACAAACTTCAAATGAAAAATCAAAGGAGGTGGGTGGAAAATTGTCAGCTGAAACAGCGACCGCATCCAATCAGATGCAGTCACTGTTTGGGTATTCAGACAGCCGCAGGTGCCGGAAACTGACAGTAGCCATCAAGGAGGATTCCTCTGTCCATATTGTTTAACGCAGATGGAGGAATCTATTGATTTCTCTCTTACAGCCTACAGAATTAGGAAAGGGAATGGAAGGAGGATGCAACCAGGCTCTGCTGACACGGTTAGAAAATCATTCAAAAAGCATTTGATGTGCTTGATCATCTGACTTTTGAGTCCATTTCAAATATTGAAATGCAAAGTTTTATGGCAAAAAACCGAACCGTCATGTCAAAATTTTTGAGCCTATACGACCAATTTTTTTTTTTTTTTTTAAAACATTAGTAGTGCAATCAATTTGAAAGCAGTTAAAAAAAATCTACAGTGCATGCGCATGTTAAAATGTAACCCCATAAGTATAATCGATCAACGAAAAATGTACCATTCATGTTTTTATCGATTGATATTATGTAAATAATTGGGGGACAAATATTGATGCAACGATGGCGTTATTGCATGCATGTTGGACAGATCTTTATCAATCTGACAGCTTTTTTTCCTAACAATTTTCTATATGTATAGAATATACTATGTATGTGTGTGTGTGTGTGTATGTATGTAAGTGTGTGTGTATGTGTGTGTGTGTGTATATATATATATATATATATATATATATATATATATATATATTAATCTCATTACTGATCTTAGAGAAAGTAATCCTGTGTCTGCATAGGGTTTTCCCAGAGTACACTGTATACTTCTGACTTATGGTTGGTATCAGGAGTGTCTGGTCAGTGCATACACATTATTATTATTATACAGGATTTATATAGCGCCAAAAGTTTACACAGCGCTTTACAACATAACAGCAAACCGTACAATTACAATACAAATTAATACAAGAGGATTCAGAGGGCCTTGCTCGTTAGAGCTTACAGTCTAATGCATGTTTGCCAGAAATGATAATAAAAGTTTATGCACTAAAATTGTTCTACCATCAGCGTAATAATGGTTTATCAACGCAAATTTTTTTTCAAAGTGACCAGCTATGTAACTTACTAATAACTTTTTTTTTTTTCTAACAGTTTAAAGATGTACGGAGGACACAGTGCAAGGTACGCTGCATAAAATAGAAGCTTTCAGAGACACATGATACTCGTACAGCTGTTTATAAACAAAAGCCACCAGCATCACTAATGGCACAATGCCTGTGCGCATAATAGCGCTGAACATGGATGTCTGTCTAATTAAAAAGCAGGACATTACTTTTAAAAGAAGAGCAGTCGAAATGACTAAACCTGACCTCCAGGCAAATAGAAAAGGACACCCTTAAGCCCTCATGCACACTTGACATTTTTATAGCTGCTGTTTTTGGCTTTTGACATTTTTTTCCGCAGCTAGTAACACATAGACTGTAATCAACGTTTTTTTAGCAGGGACCTTTTTTGGCTGGAAAACCAGGACTAGTGGGTTTCTAGAGGACTTTTTTAGCTTTAAAAAAACTCTAACAATGAAAAACGCAGTAAAACACAGCAAACCAGTGTTTTTGGATTTTTTTTTGGTCCCCAAAAAATTGGGGGTTAAAAAAAAAACCCTGGAAAACGTGGCTAAACGCTAATGCAAAAACACAAAAAAAAGCTGAAAAACTCACGTTTTTAACATGAATTTACACAGTTAACGTTACCAATGTTATCAAAATGTCCCGTGTGCATGAGGACATATTCTAGTTTTAGCTGTGTTTTAATACAGAAATGAATTAAAGAAAATGGATATCTATTTTCTTCATTTTAATGGGTTAGTTCACCTTTACCAAAAACTGCCTATGAAGATAAAAAGTGTAGATTAAAAAAAATTTGTGCAACTTTGACTAAAGTTGAATAATACCCATACTATTACCTACAGTTGTGCTCAAAAGTTTGCATACCCTGGCAGAAATCATGACATGTTGGCATTGATATTGAAAATATGACTGATCATGGCAAAACACTGTATTTTATTTAAGCATAGTAATCATATGAAGTCAATTATTATCACATAGTTTGGCTCCTTTTTAAATCATAATGATAACAGAAATCCCCCAAATGCCCATGATCAAAAGTTTCCATCACCTAGAATGTTTGGCCTTGGTACAGACACACAAGGTGACACACACAGGTTAAAATGGAAATAAAGGTTAATTTCCCACATCTGGGGCATTTTAAATTGCAATTGGTGTCTGTGTATAAATAGTCAATGAGTTTGTTAGTGCATGCACTGAGCAGGCTAGATACTGAGACATGGGGAGCAGAAAAGAACTGTCAAAAGACCTGTGTAACAACGTAATGGAAGAATAAATTTGGAAAAGGATATAAAAAGATATCCAAAGCCTTGAATATGCCTGTCAGTACTGTTCAATCACTTGATAAGAAGTGGAAAATTCGGGAATTTCTTGATACCAAGCAATGGTCAGGTAGACCAAGAAAGATTGCAGCCACAACTGCTAAAAGAGTTGTTGGGGACACAATCAATCAAATCTCAATGTAAGTGGCTAGGGGGAGGGGTTAGCACAGTTTAATTTAGTGAATTTAGTTGTTGTTAAAGGTTTAAACGCAGCGTAGGTAATCATGAGTGGGTAGGCGGATGAGGGCTAACACGAGTGGACACGGCATAGACCCCATAGACAAATGAAAACATGTTTAGAACCTGTGGTCATACTTTTCAGGGCAAAGTAGCCATGCAGCATGGAGAAAGTTATAGTTAAATATTTTTCATATAGTGAGTAAACGTTATAATGACTTCAAAAGTAGTTTATTGTTTTGGTCTGGAGTTCCCTTTTAATAATGTTCTTGTCTGCCAGTCCTCTGTAACGTATATTTACTTCATAAACAGTTACAACCATTTCTAACTGATTCAACCTTGTTTCCTGTCTTCCTCCCTCCGCCTAGATTTTTGATTTCCTTTTAGAGCTTGTGTAAGAAAATACACGAGATGTTTCTGAAAGATAGGAAATAATCTTCCTGCTGTTAGTACATAGAGCTTAAAGTGAAACTGCCTGCAGTCCTGCGTGAGAGATTTTCCTTCACTCACTGTCTTGTTCACCACCCAAGTAATGTAATATGATTACATGATATAAAACCTTTGCAAATACACAATAATCATAATAAAGAGGAGGGGGGAGCAGAGCCATTTTAATAGCATCATGGGCCCCTGGACAAAGTAATGCACTGGGGCCCCTACTAGCGTTCCCCAATTTACACACCTACTTTCTTGAATTAAAGCATAGTTGGTAGAATTAAACACATTGTATATTAATTAATTAATCAATAAAATTGATTTTAAACAATAAGAAAACATACCATAAATCAAAGACTAATCAACACAAAGGGCACAGTATGTGGGGGGGGGGGGGGGGCAGAAGGGTACAGTACAGGGGGAGTCAGAAGGGCATAATACTGGGATCATGAGGACACAGTACAGGTTCTGGGAAGCTGCCCAGGCCATCCTGGGACAGCTTAGTAAAAAGTGTGACTGTCCTAGCAAATCCAGGATAGTTGACAAGTATGATGTAAGGCAAGATTATCATGGAGCCCGCATGCACCTAGGGCCCCTGGGCAGTGCCCAGAGGTACCCATGCATTAAGACAGCCCTGAGAAAGAGGGGTCTTCAACAGTGATGCAGACAGTAACAACAACCTGCCAGACCAACTGCTGGCACAATCCCACCGTCTTCTAAAGCCATCTAGTTCTCATATCAGAGTATTCTCATCTCCTGAAATTTTGAACCCCAATAAGGGAGCCCTCTATACCTTTGAAATGCTTTGGTTTGTTAGCTGACTTTTCATTCATTAAAGAATTTTATTTTTTTGGACTTTAAGACTGCCATGGTGTTTACTTTTTTATATATCTTTCTGGATCTCTATCTAGTTGACTTTTGGTTCGATGGTCAGACCTTTGAGACATGGAGACAAAGGACTTTAAAGTAGACCAAGTATTAGCCCCACAGAACTTAAAAAACCACCACAGAACCTGGACTGCTGTCTAAAATACATTGTCTGTTACTGGGCAATTCAGACTTTTAATAAACAAATCTATAAATAACAGGAAAATATTCAGTCATAAACAATCCTCATAAAATAATGATTGCAGATCCTTGAATACACCACCTTCCACAACATTGGAGTTTGTGGTACCATTAGGTTATGTTGTATCCCTAGCCACCAAACACTGCCTTAGGGACTATCCTAACTGACCAGAGACGCCTATCAACCTTACACTACCCGGTCAGTCTAAAATGAACAAGACCAACCGGAGGACTCCATACCTGAGATGGGTCCCACCATTTTATCAATAGACACCATGTTTTAGACCCCAAGTCAAGGACCCCAAATGCACCCACCACATCAAGAACGGCAAAACTAAATCAACAGGGTGGGAGGGAGGAATGTTCCTCTGATGATTTCCAGTCTGCAAGTGACATCCCCTCACTCCTCCACACCAACTACACCCTCTCCTGTTCCTCCCCATCACCCTGTCTGCTCAGCCAATCAGGTAAGAGTCCTAACATTTCATACCCTAACAACTACATAAGCCCCCTACTGTCAGTTTTTCCTTAGACTCTATTATATATGCCCTTTGCTTATTTACTTCTTTCAAAGTTCCGGAGATGTCTTACAGGAAAAAAAAAAAGACTTCAAGGATGACCTCCAGGTACATATCCAACCACCGTAAAACCAACAATATTTATTGCAAAATGCCTAAAATAGTTTTACAGTATAATAAAAAAAAAAGGTAAAGTATTCCAGAAACCACTTGTCCTGATTAATCTAGCGTTTCAAGGTTGGTCCACTTCTTCAGGACTGTAATCTAGCCCATGCATGTATTTTATACTTCTCTTCATCTATGATAAAATTACAAATCCGTTTACAGAAACAACTGTTGAGTATAAAATACATGCATGTCCTAGGATATAGTCCTGAAAAGCGGACCAACTGAAAAAGCTAATAAACTAATCAGGAAATTTTTTTATGGCATAATTTAACTTTTTTATTCTGTAAAACAATTTTTAACAATTTTCTAATAAAAAATGGTTGGTGTTACTATGGTTGGATACGTACCTGGCGGTCATCCTTGAAGTCCCTTTCTTTTTCCTGTATGTATTTTGTCTTTAGAACCCCTGAAACACTTTGGCTGTACCTTTATGCCAACACATTCTGTGATTAATAAATTGATTTGGGGCTGTAAAGAGGGTTTGGCGCACTTCTTCCTGCAATCCTTCTATATAGTAAAAAAGTTCTAGCCTTTCATTTTATGACAGTTTTGTCCAGATTTACACTTAAATTTAACCTACAGCATACTGGCTTTGCACCTACAAGCTCCTGAGTACATGTATAGAGGTGCATTTAGAATACATGCCTTTCAACTTTCTGAAATGGCAGAAGGGAACCTTTTTGGTACAAATAATTAAGGCAAAGGACACAACACGGTCATGTCCACAATCACTTGGACCTCAAAGAATTCATGCACAAAATTATAGTTTATTCATTCCATTGATGTTTAATTTTACTGCCACTATTCCTTTCTAGTGGCAGTTAAAAATTACTGAGATCATTTATAGGTTGGGTTAAAATCCTAGTGAAATACAGTATAAACACTTTGAAGTGAACATTTTCTGCTACGACAGTGTCATGGGAATGTAGTGAGAGTCCATATACCCTATTTAGATTTCTTTGGTTTCCTGATTGGCCATTAGCATTTTTTGTTTGTGTTAGGAAGATTGTGATAACATTTGTTGGTTTAGCAAAAGAGTAATTTTAAATAAGTCTGTAATTTAAAGTGTTACTAAATCCACAACAGTAAAATCAGTCTGTATATGCAGTAAAGCATGCTTGTTATACTCATTGTGGAACCTGTCTTCTCTGATCCTCCCCTTCTTCCACAGTCCCTAATCCATCTGCTGATTGCACAGAGCTCTAGGAGTCACTCTGCACATGCTCAGTTTGATATGTATTGCAAGAGCGTGTTTTTTTTTTTTTTTTTCTGGGGGGGGGGTGGGGGATTCATGTGATCCGCACAGGGACAATCGATGCTGTCCAGATAGAGGGTCAGGGGTCATGCTGTCTCATAGGACAGTCAGAGGAGGATGAAAACTCCACTTACAAGATTAACCAGTGCTTGGCTGGACACTGATAGAAGTCACAACACTGCTATATACTTCTGAGAAAAGGTATTTAGTAGTTTATATTTACTAAACTAATTGCATTTCCCTGTTCTGTGTACTACGGGAGACCAGATATAGTGACTGCAGGGTCCTGGCTTTAGTAACACTTTAAGTTGCAATCAGGGGCGGACTGACAACTCATAGGGCCCCCTTGCCCAAACTCAAAAAAGCCTATGAAAAGGGTACCAGGGGCATCTCATGGGGCCCCCTACTGACCCCGGGCCCTCGGGCAGTGCCCGAGTTTCCAAATGGTCAGTCCGCCCCTGGTTGCAATGATGGTTCAGTGCTAAAATCAGTGTTATCTCTTGGCATTTTTACACCTAACAGTAGGCGCTCATCCTCGTAATGATTGAATTGGCCAGTAAACCCACCAGTGTTGATGGCTTTATTTAAATGGTGTCAATTGCCAGTCCCAGCATAATTGCCTGGGGGCTGGAACAAAGACTTGGCAGTGTGTGAGCTCTGGCATGAGCAACTTGGAGCTTATACAGGAGTCATACACTACCTTCAAGCTGAACTCTGGACAATTCTCCCTCTTAACTAACCACTATTAGTTATAAAAAAAATCTGAAGGCCAAACTGTTCATCTACATTCATAGTCACTATGTTTTCTGCAGAGGAGGAGGATTCTTTTTTGGCTGTCCACTGGCTGGGTGATTTGACTTGGACACTTTCTATTGGATGTTCAGCAGTGAGATATTCCCAGGATGTAGAAGCAGCAGAGTTGTGATGACAAGTACTGAAATTTGAAACAACTGCTCTAAATCTTTGTAAATCAATCAGCTATTAACCACTTGCCTACCAGGCGCTTATACCCCCTTCCTTACCAGGCCAATTTTCAGCTTTCAGCGCTGCCGCACTTTGATTGACAATTGCGCGGTCATGCAACATTGTACCCATATGAAATTTTGATCATTTTTTTCTCACAAATAGAGCTTTCTTTTGGTGGTATTTAATCGCCACTGGGCGCTTTACTTTTTGCCCTATAAATTAAAAAAGTGCAAAAAATTTGAAAAAAAAAAAAAGTTTATTTGTTTCTTTTATAAAATTTTTCAAACAGGCATTTTTTCTCCTTCACTGATTTGCGTTGATGAGGCGGCACTGATGGGCACTGATAGGCAGCACTAAAGGGCACTGATAGGCAGTACTAATGAGGTGGCACGGATAGGCGGCACTGATATGCAGCACTGATAGGCGGCACTGATAGGCGACACTGATGATGGGTACTGATAGACGGCACTGACTGGCATCACTTCTGGGCACTGACTGGCGGCACTGACTGGCACAACCCCTGGGCACTGACTGGTGGCACTGACTGGCAGCACTGCTGGGCTGCACTGGTGGGTGGCACTGCTGGGCAGCACTGGTGGGTGGGCACAGGTGGGTGGCACTGGTGGGCACAGGTGGGTGGGCACAGGTGGGTGGCACTGCTGGGCACATGTAGGTGGCACTTCTGGGCACAGGTAGGTGGCACTGCAGAGTGGCACAGGTGGGGGCACTGCTGGACACAGGTGGGGGCACTGCTGGGAACGGGTGGGCGGGGCTAGTGGGCGCACTGCTGGGCGGAACTTGCGGGTGTCACTGCTGGGCACCGATCATCAGGGCACTGATCATCAGTGCCCTGATGATTGGTGCCGATCCTTGCTCTGACAACTGCCGGTTCTCGGCAGTACTTTCCTCACGATCTGACAGCGTGAGGAAAGTGCAGCCGAGAACCGGCACTTGCATTTCCCTGTGATCAGCGTGTCATTGGACACCGCTGATCACGTGGTAAAAGGCCGGTGGGATCGGCCTTTCACCACATCACGTGATCAGCTGTGTCCGTAGGACACAGCGATCACGGAGATCGCCGGGTGCGCGCCCCCTGGGGCGCGCAGGAGAGCGCGTTCTGGGAGGACGTCATATGACGTCCACTCAGAACTGGCCGGCCGCGGTGAAGCCGTCATTCGGCTATGCGCGGTCGGCAAGAGGTTAAAGCTACAATTGATCTGTTGCATACTTGTGTGAAGTACAGTTACCTAAGTGTCCCTAACCTAAAAAGTAATTTTAACAGTAAAACAAACCCAAACCATTAACAATCCTCTACCTGAGACCTTAAATCTAAACCTCCCCTGAAACAACGTTCAGTCTACCCAAAATTTACTGTATATATATATACAGTCAGGTCCATAAATATTGGGTCAACGACACAATTCTAACATTTTTGACTCTATACACCACCACAGTGGATTTGAAATGAAACGAACAAGATGTGCGTTAACTGCAGACTGTCAGCTTTAATTTGAGGGTATTTACATCCAAATCAGGTGAACGGTGTAGGAATTACAACAGTTTGCATATGTGATCCCACTTGTTAAGGGACCAAAAGTAATGGGACAATTGGCTTCTCAGCTGTTCCATGGCCAGGTGTGTGTTATTCCCTCATTATCCCAATTACAATGAGCAGATAAAAGGTCCAGAGTTCATTTCAAGTGTGCTATTTGCCTTTGGAATCTGTTGCTGTCAACTCTCAAGATGGGATCCAAAGAGCTGTCACTATCAGTAAAGCAAGCCATCATTAGGCTGAAAAAACAAAACAAACCCATCAGAGAGATAACAAAAACATTAGGCGTGGTCAAAACAACTGTTTGGAACATTCTTAAAAAGAAGGAACGCATCGGTGAGCTCAGCAACACCAAAAGACCCGGAAGACCACGGAAAACAACTGTGGTGGATGACTGAAGAATTCTTTCCCTGGTGAAGAAAACACCCTTCACAACAGTTGGCCAGATCAAGAACACTCTCCAGGAGGTAGGTGTATGTGTCAAAGTCAACAATCAAGAGAAGACTTCACCAGAGTGAATACAGAGGGTTCACCACGATGTAAACCATTGGTGAGCCTCAAAAACAGGAAGGCCAGATTAGAGTTTTGCCAAACGACATCTAAAAAGCCTTCACAGTTCTGGAACAACATCCTATGGACAGATGAGACCAAGATCAACTTGTACCAGAGTGATGGGAAGAGAAGAGTATGGAGAAGGAAAGGAACTGCTCATGATCCTAAGCATACCACCTCATCAGTGAAGCATGGTGGTGGTAGTGTCATGGCATGGGCATGTATGGCTGCCAATGGAACTGGTTCTCTTGTATTAATTGATGATGTGACTGCTGACAAAAGCAGCAGGATGAATTCTGAAGTGTTTCGGGCAATATTATCTGCTCATATTCAGCCAAATGCTTCACAACTCATTGAACGCTGCTTCACAGTGCAGATGGACAATGACCCAAAGCATACTGCAAAAGCAACCAAAGAGTTTTTTAAGGGAAAAAAGTGGAATGTTATGCAATGGCCAAGTCAATCACCTGACCTGAATCCGACTGTGCATGCATTTCACTTGCTGAAGACAAAACTGAAGGGAAAATGCCCCAAGAACAAGCAGGAACTGAAGACAGTTGCAGTAGAGGCTTGGCAGAGCATCACCAGGGATGAAAGCCAGTGTCTGGTGATGTCTATGCGTTCCAGACTTCAGGCTGTAATTGACTGCAAAGGATTTGCAACCAAGTATTAAAAATTGAAAGTTTGATTTATGATTATTATTCTGTCCCATTACTTTTGGTCCCTTAACAAGTGGGAGGCACATAGGCAAACTGTTGTAATTCCTACACCGTTCACCTGATTTGGATGCAAATACCCTCAAATCAAAGCTGGCAGTCTGCAGTTAAAGCACATCTTGTTCGTTTCATTTCAAATCCATCATGGTGGTGTATAGAGCCAAAAATGTTAGAATTGTGTTAATGTCCCAATATTTATGGACCTGACTGTATATATATATATATATATATAGTTGTGTTTTTGACGGGTGCTGGGGAGTTGAATCATTTGCAGTTTCTTCTGTCTTTCGGGGATTGGTAAATTCTCTGTGTTGAGTTTGTGGCTATGCACACCTACTGTGCTTAAAATTATGGGTTTCCATCATCCTTGCTAGGTTTTTATATTCAATATTAAAATGAATGTAACAGGAGCTGGAACACACACAGGTGGGCATGAATCCCCAAAATTCCCAGGAGGACAGTTGGAAATTATGGCAGGTATTTGGAGAGCAGGGAGTCTTGGTAGAGACAAAGCCATGATTCAGGCATTATAAATATATGCTATGTCCATTATATTTAATTAGGAGGCAAACTTTCAACTTGGAATGGACCGTACTTTAATCTTTGTCATTTAAATTTTTTCCTTTGCCGCAGAGATCTTCGCTTCCCCCAGTCCGTTTCAGAGCCGGGGCTCCACATTTTCCGCATTGAAAAGATGAAGTTAATCTCGATGCCAGCAGAGAGTCATGGCGTGTTTCACTCTGGGGACACCTACCTGCTGGTCCTCAACTCACCCGAAGGCAACAGCATCTATGTCTGGAATGGTAAGGCTTAGAGAGATAGCATTGCCCAGTGTTTGCTCCCAAGGTTACAGCTTAATGGGTTGCAACTGCTCCATCAATGAATCCTGTTCTTGGCTATGGCCCCCAATCAGACCTTTTCTGTAGATTTCTTTGTAAATTTGTATCTGCTAGGCTTTTCATGAGAATGCCATGTGCATAGTGTCCTACCAAACCACAGCCTAACTTTCATTTCTCTTTCAACAAAGCTGCTTTAAAAGACACGTGATTTTAAGGTTAGCATTTAGAAGAATAGGGAACATTTTGTAAATTCCTAAAATAAGCTGATTTTGCCAAGGAGATCCATGGAAATAGTTCCTTTTTTCCATTTTCGGTTGTAAAGATAATCTTTATGTGTATTTTACTATTTCATTGTAAAATAATCAAATGATAACACAAGTGACACCTGCAACTCCTGTAACTTTAAAGATTCATTTTGATATTGTTTGACAAATACATGTGTAACTTGCAAGCATGTTTTTCATTGGAGAGAATCTTTCATGGTCACAGAACAATTTTTTCCCAAAGCTATATTCCTAAGGAACTAGGCACAATTCTGGCAATCACTATCTTTAATGCCTTTTTTGCTATTGGTAGAAAGACTGCTGAACTTCCATTGTTAATCACCCACATCTACTTATGATGTACCCTCATGCCACGTGCATGCAGTAACACAGCCATGACTATTTGGGAGTAGCTACTGAATGTTCTGTGTAAATTTAACCCAAACCTGATTTTGTTTTAGTTTTGAGTGGGGCTGACATGAAAAAGTTGTAAGTTCTGATGAAGTACTTCTGCTTTACCACACTACTTAACTCTTGCTCTGGTCCATATACAGGAAATGGAACGTCGGTTGATGAAAAGGCAGCTGGAGCCATCTACAGCTCCCAGCTTCACATGTATTTGGGTGAGAAGCCTACTCAGAACCATGAGACGCAGGGACACGAGAGTGTAGAGTTCATGTCCTTATTCCCACGGGGGGTGACATATTTGGTACGTAAGAACCTTTGTTCAATTATCTCTTGGGGGTTTAGTGAAGCTCAGTCTTTAGTGTGTCTCAATATGCTTTCCATAGGTTGGATGTGTTTAAGGATGGATCCTGCATACAGAAAGTGACTTGAGCTTACTGTGTGGCACACTAAACTGAATACATTCTACAGCATTGTTCACATTAACACTGTTATCACCGTTCATCTCAATGGCTCTCCATGAAAGCCTATGTGAGCATTAGAATACATATGAAAGAGTAGCACTGGCCTAGTGCATTACTGTTGGACTTTTTATTAGATAAAATAAAATCCAATATACTCACAAAGGGAATAAGGTCAAATGCATGTAACAATTCCCATCACAATATCAGCAATATGTCCACCAAGTAGGCACAGCTTACTCATTTCAAGGGTAATGCCCTCTTTCTCAGAGCTCTAAGGACTTCAGTGGTGGAGACTTTTAGTTGATCTAACTGTCAAGATTGAAGAAATGCCAATTCTGAGTTTCACTAGGATTTGATTGTCTGGAGGGCCTCCTTACCTGTAGCGCTGACTATTGTTCTGTTTATTAGAATACATATGGTCGCAAATTGCCTGTGTGTTGGTGTGCACTTGACTTTAGCGTGCTGAGATACCTTTAATGGAAATAAACCTAAAAAAATGCTAACAAGTAGAATTTTTATGAGAGAAGAGACCCTATTGGTGTCTTCTGTCAGAAGCCCTTCTCCCTGCCTGTCAGTGTTTACGTACGCAAACCCATGCATGTGCAACTCAGTATACAAATACAACACTGCTAAGTGAGATGATGTGACTGTCGTGCGCATACATGGGAATAATGCCATTGTGGCCCAGCCAACAAAGTGGCCAAATAATTGGAACCCAGAAGTTAGACCAGAAGACTGCATCACGCATGACTGGTGGGAGCCCTGACAATGGAGCGATGGAGGGGATCATTTGCCAACTAAGTTTGACATTTTTTGCTATAATGCTTTGAATGCTAGCATATTAAGGCTTAAAGCTCCTGGGGCCCAATAAATAAAAACATTTTGGCGGAGTGATTATTCCACTTTCAATGCTGAGAAGCATTTTCAACAACAGATTCTCACCTCTTCTTCAAGGTAGGTCTTGCTCAGATAACACCAGAACAATTTTTTATTGGAAAGGCAAGGTCATAGCTTTCTTGGGTTAAATTCTGTGCTATTCACAGATAAAATATGAGCACTAAATTGACATATTTTAGCCTAAACAGCTGTCTTACGGCCCATGCACTTGGATGCAAAGAACTGTACACCAAGCAGATGTGCATTTATGCTCTCAGGAGTCACAGGTGTTTGCATACAGCCTTGGCAATCAACCTGTTAAATGCTGTCAGGTGGCAGGTAGGGTGGCAGTTTGAAACCTTTTATTATACACAAGAATGTGTTACTGACAGTTACATGTGTGAATGTGAGCTGTCACTGGCAACCTTGCAGATTTTAGCCATTGCTTATGTTCACCATACAAAAATTGGCCCTACGGGACCCTGTATGAAGATCCCTGCTTCCCATCTGTTACAGTTCTGACAGAACAATTCCGATGACTAAATGATCTGTCAATAAGGGTGTTGTTTGCACTATTATATAGGTAGTTTGATGGATATGGGTGAAATTTGGACAAACTGGACACATGGTCTAAAAGATGCATGCAGCTTTGGGTGGAGGTCACCACATGAATTCAAAAAACATTATTTCTGTTGAGTACTCTTAGGAACCACCTTTTGGGTTATTAGATCAGGGATTGCAAAAAAAGCTAATACTTTGTGGCTCCAGTTGAAATTTACAAATATGTATAGTGATGCTTTCTGGCTTTATGTCCCTAGAAAGGCTGAGAGCTCTGGGGGCAACTCTCTGACCTCCAACACACTGATTTTAAAGTCTGACAGCAACCCAACCAAACACCACAAAGAACAGGGAACTCTCGTAGGGTTTGTGCAGTTTAATATCTTTTGCACAGTCTATTTACATTTAGTAAATCAACCCCCATGTGCCTATATTTCTAAATGCCTTCCTTCAACATTACAGCCTGAAAATTATTTCGTTCACATATCTTTCATGAGAATAACGTGTATAATATGCCATGCCAGGAGTTATTACACTAAACCACATGTAACCATTAAATCAGCCCTGGAAGGCCAAATATTTTTAAGACAGTTTTCCTTTAGCTTAGCTGTTAAATTCCCAAAGCCGAATTCCAGCTTTCTTTTTTTAATCAGCAGCCCTGCACAAGTAAATAATTTGGCTCCTATATAAGTTTTTGAAAGGTTTTTCACACCTTATATCTGGCCTTATGTGACCCATGCTGTTTATTATTATTATTATTATGCAGGATTTATATAGCCAACAGTTTGCTCAGCACTTTACAATATAACGGGAGACAATACAGCAACAATACAGTTCAATACAAGAGGGTTAGGAAGGCCCTGCTCCTTGGAGCTTACAATCTAAGAGGGAGGGGCTAGTGGTACAAAAGGTAATAACTGTGGGGGATGGGCTGGTAGGAGGAATAGAAGATTCCATTATTAGCTGAAGGCAGGATAGGCTTCCCTGAAGGGAGAGGTTTTCAGAGATCGCCTAAAAGTGAATAGAGTCAGCGATAGTCTGATAAATTGGGGTAGAGAGTTCCAGAGGATGGAGGAAGCTCTGGAGATGAGCATGGGAGGAGGGGACAGAGGAGCTAGAGAGTAGGAGGTTGTGCGAGGAGTGGAGAGTGCGGTTTGGGTGATATTTGGAGACAAGATTGGTGATGTAATTTGGGGCAGAGTTATAAATGGCTTTATATGTTATTTATGTTTTGAACTTTATTCGTTGGGCAACGGGAAGCTAATGGAGGGAATGGCAGAGAAGGATGGCAGATATGGAATGGTTAATAAGGTGGATGAGTCTGGCAGCAGCATTCAAAATAGACTGAAGAGGACATAGCCTGCAATTAGGTAGGCCAATGAGGAGGGAGTTACAATAATTAAGGTGAGAGATAACAAGGGAGTGAATAAGTTGCTTAGTGGTTTTAGAGGTTAGGAACGGGTGTATCTTGGAGATGTTGCGGAGGTGAAGTTAAGACTCTGTGACGGGACTCACTTTGGGTGGGGGGCCCATGGGACCCAGCTCACCCCTGTCTCAGCTCCCCATATCCCTATTATGTGTAAGTCACCCTGTGCCTGTTAGGGGTACAGGGTGATCTGTCCTAATATTGTGTAGACATGTATAGGAGATAGGTGGGGTGGGGGTTGTGGATTGTTTGATGTTATGTGGTTGCATCCCATTGTTCTATTGTGTGTCTGGTTTGGGAGCAAACTATTATGGGATGTATGTGTTTATGTGTATTAGCTTAGTAGGGGGCTGTCTCCAGCAGCCCTCCCTCCTGATGGGACTGTCTGCTAGTGTGAAGTTTGAATACCTGTGGGTCTCTTGTTACTAAATGTAGATTGCCCCACCCTGTGTCATTATGCAGGGAGGGGGGATTGCCCCCTGAGTGTATGTATCGTGTATCTGTGTTAAAATAAATTAGTATACTCTGGTTTACTTCAAGATTGGTGTCATCTAGTCTTGTATGGTCATCTGTGTTGTCTGCTGTCGGTGTTCGGACGGGGAAGCGGTATTCTAATGAAAGTACCCAAGTGCAGTCTGGGTCTGTTCCGTTACAGACTCCTTCTATCCCCACTTCTGATGATTGTCTCCCTTTTGACTATAGCTTGATGAAACTGCTAGAGGACATGGGACAATGCAGATTGAAAAGCTAGTAAAACAGTGCTAGCTACAGTACGAACCCCAAGCAATCTGCTGAAAGTATTTTTCATGTTTTCCTGTACAACCCCTGTAAGCCATTTTTTCACCATTTTTTCAGCCTTTCACTGTTACTTTGTATGCTTTTATCACAGGAAGGAGGGGTCTCCTCGGGTTTCCATCGTGCAGAGAAGGACCCAGCGACCCCTACCCACCATCTTTACCATGTGCGAGGTCGCAAACACATTCGTGCAGTTGAGACAGTTCCAACATGGGACAGCTTCAACACAGGTGACTGTTTCATCCTGGACACAGGAAAGGTACTTTTTTTTTTTTTTCTTCTATTTTTTTTTTTTTTAGTAGGGTTTAGTCTAGTTCAACTGAAAGTCCTTTCCATAGGGCGAATTTTCAGGTCACTAAATAGAACTTAAATTTTGACCTCCTGTCCTGGTAATGGGAGGGTAGCTGACTGCACTACCTCACAGGTCATGTACAGAGTGTGACAAACCCTCATTGACACCCTGATTGACAACAAAGCCCATGCAGGAGCAGAGCCAGGAAAGTTCCTTTTAGATCATGAGACAGCTTAGTTTGACTAAGGAAAGGCATGATGAGAGGGAGAAGAGGAATTCATGTTCTTCCCATCAGAGGCATATGGACACCATATAGTCAGTTGGGAAAGGGGGGGCTTAAATTTGGATGTCTTCCTTCCCTTGATTTCATTATCTAAAAAAAATCCAATTCTAATGCTCGCTATACACTAGCAGAATTGTGGATTCTTAGAACGTTCTTTCTTGCCATCATTGAGTCAACTAATTTTGTTCGAAAGCCCTTACAATATCATCCAGATCTGCTAATTTAATGTAATCCCAGACCATTAAATAGGTTTCATCACAATATGTGTGCTTTTTTCCAAACAAAAAAGAACATTCATGGTTATTTTAGTCATTTGCGCATAATTTTCCATCCTGCTCCTTCAAATATTTTTTATCACTACAGTTGAAAAAGAACGTCAATTTGACCACAAATGAATATTCTGAAAATGAACATTTTCATACAAAATTCTACTAGTGTATAGAAAGCTTAAGAAATCTCAGACAGAGTTTTTTTCCAAGGCCCCTTAACTAGGGCAAGGGGAGGACTAGACTAGTGGATATTTGCCTTCTTGGCTAGTACGAATAAGCTTTGTTTGACTGGTAGCCCTGAAAGGAGATACTTTACGAACCAAACATTCATGAAAGTAGGACCCACAGTAAAAGGAGATTATAATTATATAGCTACAGTCTGGCTGTCTGGTTTCTTGTTCAGACTCACGATCACTGCGCCAGGCAGGGTCTTCCAGCACAAACTTCCTTTCCTGCTCTAAGATATAATGCAATCAAATGCCAAGAGACACAAATTAAACTGATTCTGGAAGATGTGTGTTGGAACTGAGGAGGAAAGAGGAACAGGGAGATATGACTTCAAAAGAGGAACTGTCACTCCAAAAGAGGAACTTTTGGGAGCTATGGTTTAAGGTATGAAAGTAGTCATGGACCTTAGATGGCAGGTGTTCAAGCACAATTCATTCATCAGGAGAGGGCCTTTTCTTCATGAATAAATAGATAAGTTCAGGTCAACCAGGCATTCATATTTATAATATAGAAGAATGGAGGGCAGGGAACATCTACAGAACTGACGTTCCTCAGGGGAAACAATTTCATACTTCCTAGCTTTCTGACATTTTTTATCACATAGTATGCTGGTAAGGGAAATGTCCCTGACATGGCCCTGGTTACATGGAACACATAGATCTAATATGCAGAAAATGATTAGCTAAATCATACATATGCTTTTTTACTTCTATTTTGCCTTTTTATATTGGTTTTTCTAAATAACGGATGTAGAAATATTGAGGTTGGGTAAAACGTTAGTGCAGCATAACACTTTTGGTAGAAAAATAGTACATTAGACAACTGAGACTGCACAAGGGACAGAAGGGTATGGTATCAAAAAAAGGACAGTCCTTCCAAATGAGGGACAGTTGGTAGCTATGCAATAGTGCTTGGAACTTGTCTGTTTGAACTTTCCCTTTATGAATGCAAGAGCTAGATTTCTCTGTAAGCCACTTAGGCCATAGCCTAGATACATGACTAGCCTAGGTTCAAATTTGTTGGCAACCGTTAAAGTCTTACACAGCCAAATGTCAACCAATCCCCCAATTTTTCCTTATATCTATTTATTTGAAGCTCCCATATTTGTCAAAACCCACCCAGAGCTGAAGTTCATCTCCAGCCAACTTGCTCCCACCTCATTGTGTGCTGAGACATACGTTGGAGCATGTGTGCTTTTGGTTGTGCCAATACAGTACAGATTGTGTCTCTGTGAGCATGTTGACCTATGTTTTGAAACGTTATGTTGATTTGTGTTCTATTTTTTCAATTCACTTAAGTAATGTTTAATCCACTGTATAGGTTATTATTTCTCATGTTCATGTGAAACAGTACCTGTGTCCTGTATGAGCTTGTATTGGTAGAGGTGAAAAAATATAAGTCCAGGCTTGCTGACCGCATCCAAACAAAAAGAAAATGTCCAGATTGCACAGCAATTACGGTATCTTATGTCTGTAACCAGCCAGTTTGACAATAAATGTCTGTCTGGTCCACAAGTGATGAATGTGATCATCCCATGTGACATGGTTTAGTGAAACCTCTGCTGCTTCTTTCCTAGGCTGTCCTCATCATTTTCAGCTGGACTTTTGTAACCTTCTTCTAGAATGTATGAGCTCTGACTTTTATCTTTCACTGGACAGTGTACTCATCTCTTCTCTTCTGTCTGAAGTTGATCCTTTTACTTTCTCTCCCCTTCTACAGTAATCAGGTAATATTTTTCTGTGTTCCATGCTCTTTCATATTGCTCTTTTTACTGCACTTACCTCTAAATTGGTTACTCCATGGTAGGCTTATTGTCGCACAATACAAATACTATAGCATATTTGCAATTAAAGTGAATTTCCACCCCATACTGTTTTCTAGCTTTGGATATAGCTGGGATGGGTTAGAAATTTGCCATTGCTGAATCTGCTAGTGAAAATCGGTGATCCAGCAATGAAGTCTCTGCCTGGTCAAACTGGTCCCTTTTTTGTGACATCATCATGATGCTACAGTTTTCTTATCCTGAAAGGGCTCTACTGCTGGACAGCCAATTCAAAATGTTTACATCACCCAAGCAATGTCAGGAACCCATGAAGTAGGGTTCTCCTCCTCTGCAAGGAAGAATAAAGAAAACTAGGGACCTGGCTTGTCACATGACTATAGATTCAGGACATATTTGGGACATATAGCTTTGTTAAAATATAACTGAAGGCAAAACCTTTCAGTTTTGGACAGAGGGGAGATGAATTAGAACACCGGTCAGTTTTATTGCTGTCTGTGCCTCTGTTAGGGAAACGGACCCATCTTATTTGTCCTGTTTACCATTATTGTTGAAAGTGAGAGAAAATACCAAAGTTGGGTTGACTTCAGAACAGGAATAGAGGGGAAATCTTCCAATGAGGACACTAATTCTGGTGATCTGAGGGACCCCAAGAGATTCCCTGAGTTTGTGAAGATTTCCTCTCACTTCCTGTTTTGGCTATGGGACAGGACATTAAGGTAAATCTCCCCAATGGTACACAGATGGCAAAAAAATGACAGGGATTATAATCCTCCCTTACCCTATCCAAAATGAAAAAAAAAAAGTTTTGCCTATAGTTCTACTTTTTTTAATGACCCAGTGATATTTTTTGAGCAAAGGGTGTTCAGGGAACTAATGTATGCCCATAGATCATAGATAGATGTAAGTAAAGTAGGGGGGGAGCTAGGACTTGTTCTGCTTTTTTTTTTTTTTTTTTTTTTTTTTTACATTTTTTGTTTCTGTTGAAGATATTTGCTTACTTCCTGTCTAATAAAAGTGTTTTCACCGGAACAAAAAGTGATGAAAAATCACCTGAAGCACATTGAAACCTGACAGTACAAACCCAACAGAGGTTCAAATCTATCCTTGCCGTATCCTAAAGTAAAAATAAGTTTTGCCTGAACATGCAGTTTAAAGAAAATTTGAACTGAGGGCTGCCATTGCTTATTTACTTCTGACAATGCTAGTTTCCTGGCGGTCCCTTTTAGTAGTTTGAGACACTGACTTGAAACAAACATTAAGATCGGGAAAGTCAAAGTATATTCATAACACCTAGATTGAATATTTTCATGTTTTAGTGACTTTGAAAGTAGTAAAGCCATTGGATCAACAGGACCAACCAAAGACTGGTATTTTTTAAAGGGAGCGGCCAGCAATGGTAGACTAATTTGGAGTTAAAAACTGGAAAGTGCATAATCTGGTGCAGCTCTGCATAGAAACCAATCAGCTTCAAGGTTTTATTGCCGAAGCTTAACTGAACAAGCTGACGTTAGAAGCTGATTGGCTACTATGCACAGCTGCACTAGATTCTGAGTGCACCAGTTTTAGTAATCTCCCCCATTATGTCTTCCCTGTAGGTTTTCTTTCATGCAGACAATTGGATGTTGCATTTGCAGTAAAGCTTGCAGGTTAGAACATTTTAGGCACAATGCCACTGTTCTCTGCTGCTGGAACCCTTTTAAGTGCATATAAGGGATTGTTTTAATTTTGTAATATTCAGATACTCCTTCTTTGGTTATTAAAGAGGAAATTTACCCAGTTTCAGTTATGGGCAAATACCAGCTCATTGAATTAGCTCTTATTACAACAGTTTTGGTACCTATACTGAGCTAGAGCAATAAAAACATCAATCTGAATATTTGCTAGTGGCAATGATAACATTTGTTCCTTCCAATTTTGATCTTGTACAGTCCAAAATACAATAATTTCAAACCTGAAACATTGTATATATACCTGACAATCAAAAAAGTTGATTATTGTTCCCGTTCATGTTATAACTATTTAAAAGAATGAAAGTAATAAATTAGGATTACTGAAATATCTTTCCTCACCACTTCAGTTTATTTACGTCTGGTCGGGATCTCAGTCAAACATGATGGAGAAGAACCGTGCAAGAGATCTGGCCAATCAAATTCGAGACAGTGAAAGACGCGGTGCTGCAAAAGTGGAAATTATACAGGAAGGGGAGGAGCCTGAGGAAATGGTTCAGGTACTTTTTGTCTGTATTAACATGTACTGTTATGTTTGGGTGATGGTGCTGAACCACTAGAAAAAAAGTTTGGTGTTGATGGATACATTTTTGAGGTGAGTATTCCTTCCATTGGTTGGTACCCAATGGTGGGATAATGGCAGCAGTTCTTGGGCTCTCATATGAAACTGAAAATGTTTCAGTGGGAGCCGCATGGATTGCTATGGAGGAAAACTCGGTAACAAAAGATCATCTCACTCAAGGATTTATTTGAGGAATTTATTGAAGATAATGGGTAGCAAGTATAGCCAATGTGTTTCAGGGGAATTGCCTTCCCCTTCCTCAGGACTGAAATTTTTGATGAGTTCAAAAGAGCAATGAAGCTTAGACTGAGGCTTGTTTTAAGGCTGTTGGCACTTCCTATGGCTGCAAAGTGTCAGTGTATATTAAAAATAGGGTGTCTATTTTTTTTCAAAATGCTGATGCTCTGTAGCCACAAGAAGTTCCAGTGGCCTTAAAGAAGCCTCAGTATAAGCTTCATTGCTGTTTTGAACTCACCTGGAATTTCAGCCATGAGGAAGAGGAAGGCAATTTCCCCGAGACACGCTGGCTATACTTATTACCCATTATCTTCAATAAATGTCTCAAATAAACACTCAAGTGAGACAATTGTATATCACTGGGCACTCCTTTTATACCCATCAAAGTTAAACATGTACTGAGAGTGCTTATTGGAACACCCTATCTACTTGGGCTGCACAGTGGCGTAAAGGTTACTTTTTCTGGATTTCAGCACTATGGTCTCAACTTCAAATCCCAGTTAGGACACTATCTGAATGTAATTTGCATGTCCTCCCTATGCTTGTGAGGGTTTCCTTGTGTACTCTGGGTTCCTCCCACACTCCAAAGACATGCTGGTAGGGTAATCGGATCCTGTCTAAATTGCCCCAGCACTGTATGAAGGTGTATGCATGTAAAATAGGGACCTTGTATACTCCTTGAGGGTACAAACTGATGTGAATATACAATAGGTAAATTGCTGCATAGACTGCTACATAAATGCTTATAATAAAAAATAAAAATAAAAAGGTAGATCTCTATGGCATGTATTGAGCCCCACAGTATGCTTTATTCTAGCACAGTAGTCCAGCTTGCTAGTGCAGTGAAAAATAATGCTCCTGCTTGCTGCCAGAAGATAGTTCAGGCTGCAACAGTGGGAGTGTGGCCAGATTTCACGATACAAATACACTCTGGGTAATCAAGAGCCCAGTAATACCCTATGGGCAAATATATTGGTGGATGATGGACTGTGCACTGTGTGCAACTGACTTAATTTATAGTTGAACTCCAGGAAGACATTAAAACCCAATTAATATAGCCCTACATTCATTATATATCTTTCTTTTGTTTGGGGTTTTTAATAACAGCAGTGTAAATACTTGTGTAAATTTTTGAGTTGGTATTAGCCTATTGCAGTCCACAGCAGTGCTCAGTCTGCTAGTGGGATAAGCAGCACAAAAAGCCAATCGGCTGTGCTGCACTGCAAAGATAATGCTGATAGGGCCATAGTGACAGAGAGATGAGCTCATCAGTCTGCTGCTGCTCTTCTCACTGTCCAATCATAAGCTGCGGGAGGAAGAAGACCTGTTAGTGTAACTAAATTGCAGCTAAAAAAAAAAAAACAGATCTTCAACCCCAGGGGTCTCCAAACTTTCTAAAAAAAAAAAAAAGGGCCAGTTTACTGCCCTTCAGATATTAGGGGGGCTGGACTGTACTCAGTGGGAGTAAATAATGCCCGATTTTTGGTATTAGGAGGAGAAATAGTGTCCCATCATTGGTGTCAGTGGGAGGAATAGTGCCCCATCGTTGGTTTCACTGGAAGGAATTATGCCCCAATGTTGGCGTCAGTAGCAGGAATAATGCCTCAATGGCCAGATAAAGGCAAGTAAAGGGCTACATCCAGCCCCAGGGCCACAGTTTGGAGAACGCTGTTCTACCCTGTCAGACAGAGCTGTTTAAATCACAGAACTGGATGGAGAGAATTACAAATCCTTTGACAGGTAAAACCACTCTGATATATGTTTTCAAACTGTGTTTTTCTGTTTGCCTGGAGTTCAGCCTCAAATGAAACCTATGACACCATTGCTGATCACCATCTGAAAATACTGGTTGCTTTTTTTGTTATGTTGACTTCAGATGTGGAGTCATGACTTCATTTGCTGCATGCTGGTTCCAGGTCAATGACTCAAAGTACTGAAGCCATAGGATAAAAATGACAGCTGGGAAACTAGCATTTTCAGGATAGGCATGGCGACCTACATATTACTCTCATGACTGACCTTTCTTCATCTTGAATATGATACAGATTCTGGGACAGAGGCCGGTGACTCTGAAAGAAGGGAGCACAGAGGATGACAAGGAGGCAGACGAGATTCACACCAGGGGAGCCGTGCTCTACCAAGTAAGTGTCTCTCACACAGAATATTTCATTTTCTGTGTATGTCAAAGCAGTACAAGTCATTCACATAGTTTTGCAAGTTAGGAAAAAAAAGTGAATTTGGTGGCTTTCAGAGAAATTATCTGGGCACAGTCCATTTCTATGCAAAGCGTGAAAGTGTATCTAAACCCAAAACCAAAAAAATAGTGTATTGCCATTCCTTACATGGGAGATTGCAACGCTTTTTCTTTTATTTTGGAGAAAAAAAGATAGAGATAGAAATGATAGGTAAAGAAAATGAATGCAGTGCTCCGATCACATCCCCCGCACACCGATTGACGTTCTCCGAGGACCTGGCCAGGATCGGACTGGTGGGGTGTCCAGTGTAAGCTCTGTGCCGCCTCCTCCTCCCCCATCTGCTAGACGTAGCCAGCTCCCCTCCCTACACGTGGGCTGAATGGATCGGGAAGCTGCAGAGGAACTGGGACTTGGATCGGTGGGGTCTCAGCTGAAAGCATTGTGGGGAGTCCGGACCTGGCCCAGAGCAGAGAGGGCGGTGGTACCAGCACAACACAGGCAGCTGACGCCATGATCAGGCATGGAACAATGGTCAGTCACAGTGTGGGACTAATTTCTGTGCTCCTTTAAATGTTGCTCCTGGGGCGACCAGCCTGGTTGACCCACCCCCTTCCCCACGCTACGCCACTGAGTAACACTGTCCTGGGGTGACAATGCTCACTCACTGTACTGTATCAAACAAAGATTGCATTGGCGCGCTAGGTTGCTCTCCTGATTTGGACTACATACACCTCCCTCTATTCTCACCATAACATGAAGGAGGTGATCTGTAGTTTACAGAAGATAACTGGGAAGGCAAATAACATTGTGTGAGATTTATTTAGCGCACATAAAGTTGCACTTCATTTCTCCTGCATAAGCACCGAGTTGCTGTAATTGTAGCTCACACAGGTCTATGGGCTCCTAGTGTGATAAGCCCTGATTGGCACATATTGTATTCTGACAACCAATACTGGTGGTTGTCAGAATAGAGTGGGCACTGCCAAACAGTGACTGCAGCTGACTTGAGGAATTATCCAAATGGCGCCTTTGATTTTCAGATAGAATGATGTTGCCAACAGGGCTGCCCACTGCTACAATTTTGTCCAGTTTATCAGAAACTGGCCAAAATGCAATCATTGCATAGCCAATTTTAATAATTCTGCCCTTAGCTGGACAAGAAAACTAAAAGGATAAATTCACCGTTTGTAACATGTTACAGGTTACTAGAGATGTTAAATTTCTGTAAATTTTTAAGACATTGGAAAAAAGTTTTTTTCCTGGAAAAAAAATTGACATTTTAAATAAAATTCAGTGTGTAGTTCTACAAATTGAAAGTAAGTTTGTTACACTAGGAAAGAAATGCCCGTAGCAAAAGAAAGAAGAAATAGCGCAGGGCATACATGACTAGGCCCAGAGTGGGGGAAGGAAGAGCAGAAAGGGTTAAGGTAGCTCCAGGGGGATTTGTTATTGTTAGTGTGGGGTAGCTGATTGGTAGAGGTTGGTGTAGGTGGGGTTTTGCTGCACCTTAGGGCGGGAGGTTCTGTGAGGGGGCGTCAGTTAGCTGGACGGCAAGAGTGTGAGCTTCCCTCCCGCCCTCCCTGTTTGGGTGAGTTTTGGGTCCCTCCAGGTAGAGGGGGGGGGATTCTGTTGGTTCATGGACGGTTTGTTGGTCTTTGGCGGCGGTTCTTATTTGGACGGTAAACAACAATGGTGTGGGACCCATTCGTGGTATGGGTTGCTGCACTGCGGACGGTATGGGTTGCTGCACTGCGGACGGTATGGTTGTCTCCGAGCTGGTTCATTGCGGGTGGAGGCCTAGTGTATATGGTTGTCCGCAGGTGCATTTCGGATCATTTTGGGGTGCCTTCAAAGACCAACAACAATTCTGTGGGTTTCTGTTATAAGGAATGGTTGGTGGCGGTTGTTGGTCTTTGGAGGCGGTTCTTATTTGGAAGGTAAACAACAATGGTGTGGGACCCATCCGTGGTATGGGATGCCCGGGGACATTCCCAGTTAACCAAGGTTTAACTGGAAGGTGGTGGTGCTGCACTGCGGACGGTATGGTTGTCTCCGAGCTGGTTGGTTGCGGCTGGAGGCCTAGTGTATATGGTTGTCCGCAGGTGCATTTCGGATCATTTTGGGGTGCCTTCGAAGACCAACAACAATTCTGTGGGTTTCTGTTATAAGGAATGGTTGGTGTATTGTAACTTGAGTTGTTAATAAAAGGCCATGTTGGCCATTTACTCCAAAATTGGTGTTAAGTCTTTTGTTAGTATAATTGGTTAAGGGGAAGGGGGTTGGCACGGAACGGTAATGGTGGTAATGGGGAAGTGGACGAGCCTATCTCTGGTGCAATAGTCATGTGAAATACAGAGTATATAAAAGTATTATGCTTGAAATAAAAGTAAAGTTTATTCAGTAAATAAACCTTGCTTTTTAAAATTTTATTTCTTATTACAAATGGAATAACAAGGACTGTATGCATTAAGGACAGTTCAACTATACATGAGAACAGGTGATCACCCCCTTTCCCTCAAAAGCAACAAACCATCATCACCAAATAAACAACCATCACCCAAAAAAAAAAATCAAATTTGCCCCTTAGCACCAATAGCAGAATTTCTGGACCAAGAACTCTGAAAGGAAAAGTTACTTGCACTTTCATCATGATCCTCATCATTTAACTCCATAAAGTATTTTTTATGTCTTTAGGGCACCTCTGTTATGCAAGGGTGTGTTTTGTCATCGTTGTAGCATTTGGAAAAGAATATTTCTTCTCATGCTTTGCAAATTGCAGCTTTGCTCTAGGCAGAAATTGAACTGTGGAAATGTTTCCAAGATTTTGGTCTCACCATTTTATCTTAGAGAAGGAAAAGAAAAAACTATTTACTCTTTTACCTGTTAATTAAGAGCTCAGAGGACAGAAACTATCATCACTGTATCCCAACAATCAACCAAATGTAGGAGGTACAAGTTGGAGCACACAAGCAAACTAAACCGGAGCCTTTCCCCTGCAGTGCTCCTTGTAGCAGAAATACATATTTCTCTTGCTTGAGAATTGCATTGAGAAGTACAGTGTTACTTGAATTGTATTCCAGGATTCACTTGCCTTTAGCTGAGAGAACGTGTGATCATTTAAGACTTTACAGTGAAGTATCAGAAATCTTTCATTAAGGTCTTCATGTTATATACTTTGAATACCATGTCATAAATATATTATTTATTATTGTACAAGAACATATTCCACGCTCTTTTTTTTTTTTTTTTAAATGTTTCAGAAAAAAAACAAATCTGGCTTTGGAAAAAGATGAAAAAAACCCGTTTTTTTACTAATTTGTCCCTTTTTTCCAGGCCCTCCTATCTCTGCATGTTACACTTGTAAACAAGGGAGTAACATGTAACATGCTACTGACCACGCAGCCCCCACACCCTCTGGAGCCCCTGTTGTGACAGTGGACCGGGGATCGTCTCCTCGCACCCACTGTCACAATTATTTTTAAAAATGCGCCCATGCGGGACTTTACTCATGTGGCCGTGTCATTCATGCATAGAGTTCTGTGAATAAGAGAACTGCAACTACCATCAGCCATTGCCGCTGACTGCTTGTAGTTCTCAATGAACTACCAGGGCACTGGTGAGCACTCTAGTAGTTCAATGATTATTCCTGTCATGTAGTAACTGCCTTTCGTATGAGGAGATAGCTACACTGACAGTCTGCAGGAGCCTTGCATTGCACCTGCAATCTGCTGATCGTGGGTGCAATGCTCTGCAGGCATCACTTGAGATTTTTCTATAAATTCAGCTGCTTAGATCTCTGGATATGCTTCTCATTTTAACATTGGGGCTTCATGATTAACTGCATGAACATTTTTCAAATCATAGACTGTTTGAATTTCCTACTTTTGTGACAGGTCTTCTTTAAAGCCAATTACTGGGCAAAAATATAAATTTTTTCCTAATCTGTTGAACAATCACCCTATATATCAAGGCAAATTAGTCGTAAATCATCTAGCTGAAAATTACATTCTTTACTGTAACAATCACCCTATGTACGAAAATAGTAAAGTGTTAAATTGCGCATTCACATGACATTCCTTCAACGTATTTTATAACGAAAATGTACCTATTTGTACTTGAGCTGTTGAATTGTTGCATTTACATTGTCCAATGAGAGTGTATAACCTGTGCTTTCAAGACAAGTTCAGTACTTCTATAGTTAATAATAGTAATACATTTTTTTTATCATTAAAAAAAATAGCTCAACCAGACATATGAACTGGTATTCCCCTAGCATTAGAACAGCAACTGTATAGTCTTCCTAATATGTTTATTAGAGATGAGCGAATTTCTCAAAAATTCGATTCGGCGAATTCCAGTGTGAAATTCGATTCGATGCGAATTTCTTCGCTACGAAGATGACTTATAAAAAGGGTTTCTAGGCTTCAGAGAGCCTTTAAATTAGTGCAGAACACTGTACCTTTAATTTAAATGCCCTTGGAGATGAGGAAAGAGAAGGAGGATGAGAAGGAGGATGAGAAGGAGGATGAGAAGGAGGATGAGAAGGAGGATGAGAAGGAGGATGAGAAGGAGGATGAGAAGAAGGAGAAGGATGAGAAGAAGGATGAGAAGAAGGAGAAGGATGAGAAGAAGGATGAGAAGAAGGAGAAGGATGAGAAGAAGGATGAGAAGAAGGAGAAGGATGAGAAGAAGGATGAGAAGAAGGAGAAGGATGAGAAGAAGGATGAGAAGAAGGAGAAGGATGAGAAGAAGGATGAGAAGAAGGAGAAGGATGAGAAGAAGGATGAGAAGAAGGAGAAGGATGAGAAGAAGGATGAGAAGAAGGAGAAGGATGAGAAGAAGGAGAAGGAGAAGGATGAGAAGAAGGAAAAGGAGAAGGATGAGAAGAAGGAAAAGGAGAAGGATGAGAAGAAGGAAAAGGAGAAGGATGAGAAGAAGGAAAAGGAGAAGGATGAGAAGAAGGAAAAGGAGAAGGATGAGAAGAAGGAAAAGGATGAGAAGAAGGAAAAGGATGAGAAGAAGGAAAAGGATGAGAAGAAGGAAAAGGATGAGAAGAAGGAAAAGGATGAGAAGAAGGAAAAGGATGAGAAGAAGGAAAAGGATGAGAAGAAGGAAAAGGATGAGAAGAAGGAAAAGGATGAGAAGAAGGAAAAGGATGAGAAGAAGGAAAAGGATGAGAAGAAGGAAAAGGATGAGAAGAAGGAAAAGGATGAGAAGAAGGAGAAGGATGAGAAGAAGGATGAGAAGAAGGAGAAGGATGAGAAGAAGGATGAGAAGAAGGAGAAGGATGAGAAGAAGGATGAGAAGAAGGAGAAGGATGAGAAGAAGGATGAGAAGAAGGAGAAGGATGAGAAGAAGGATGAGAAGAAGGAGAAGGATGAGAAGAAGGATGAGAAGAAGGAGAAGGATGAGAAGAAGGATGAGAAGAAGGAGAAGGATGAGAAGAAGGATGAGAAGAAGGAGAAGGATGAGAAGAAGGATGAGAAGAAGGAGAAGGATGAGAAGAAGGATGAGAAGAAGGAGAAGGATGAGAAGAAGGATGAGAAGAAGGAGAAGGATGAGAAGAAGGATGAGAAGAAGGAGAAGGATGAGAAGAAGGATGAGAAGAAGGAGAAGGATGAGAAGAAGGATGAGAAGAAGGAGAAGGATGAGAAGAAGGATGAGAAGAAGGAGAAGGATGAGAAGAAGGATGAGAAGAAGGAGAAGGATGAGAAGAAGGATGAGAAGAAGGAGAAGAAGGAGAAGGATGAGAAGAAGGAGAAGAAGGAGAAGAATGAGAAGGATGAGAAGAAGGAGAAGGATGAGAAGGATGAGAAGAATGAGAAGGATGAGAAGGATGAGAAGAATGAGAAGGATGAGAAGGATGAGAAGAATGAGAAGGATGAGAAGAAGGAGAAGGATGAGAAGAAGGATGAGAAGAAGGATGAGAAGAAGGATGAGAAGAAGGATGAGAAGAAGGATGAGAAGAAGGATGAGAAGAAGGATGAGAAGAAGGATGAGAAGAAGGATGAGAAGAAGGATGAGAAGAAGGATGAGAAGAAGGATGAGAAGAAGGATGAGAAGAAGGATGAGAAGAAGGAGAAGAAGGATAAGAAGGATGAGAAGAAGGAGAAGAATGAGAAGAAGGAGAAGGATGAGAAGAAGGAGAAGGATGAGAAGAAGGAGAAGGATGAGAAGAAGGAGAAGGATGAGAAGAAGGATGAGAAGAAGGAGAAGGATGAGAAGAAGGAGAAGGATGAGAAGAAGGATGAGAAGAAGGAGAAGGATGAGAAGGATAAGGAGAAGGATGAGAAGAAGGAGAAGGAGAAGGATGAGAAGAAGGAGAAGGATGAGAAGGAGAAGGATGAGAAGACGGAGAAGGAGAAGGAGAAGGAGAAGGATGAGAAGAAGGAGAAGGAGAAGGATGAGAAGAAGGATGAGAAGAAGAAGGAGAAGGATGAGAAGAAGAAGGAGAAGGATGAGAAGAAGAAGGAGAAGGATGAGAAGAAGAAGGAGAAGGATGAGAAGAAGAAGGAGAAGGATGAGAAGAAGAAGGAGAAGGATGAGAAGAAGAAGGAGAAGGATGAGAAGAAGAAGGAGAAGGATGAGAAGAAGGAGAAGGAGAAGGATGAGAAGATGGAGAAGGAGAAGGATGAGGAGAAGGAGAAGGATGAGAAGAAGAAGAAGGATGAGAAGATGGAGAAGGAGAAGGATGAGAAGAAGGAGAAGGAGAAGGATGAGAAGAAGGAGAAGGAGAAGGATGAGAAGAAGGAGAAGGAGAAGGATGAGAAGAAGGAGAAGGAGAAGGATGAGAAGAAGGAGAAGGATGAGAAGAAGGAGAAGGATGAAAAGAAGGAGAAGGATGAGAAGAAGGAGAAGGATGAGAAGAAGGAGAAGGAGAAGGATGAGAAGAAGGAGAAGGATGAGAAGAAGGATGAGAAGAAGGATGAGAAGAAGGATGAGAAGAAGGATGAGAAGAAGGAGAAGGATGAGAAGAAGGACAGTTCTGTGACAGTTTCTGTCTATTTCTGACAGTTCTGGGACATTCACTCCATACAGCTGTTTCAACCGCTGTATGGAGGGAATGTCATGGAACTGTCAGAAATAGACTATTAATGACAGTTCTGGGACTGTTCTTCCATGCAGCGGTTGAAACATTGTATGTATTTGTTTCCATAAATGGATCCATTTATGGAAACAAATACATACAATGTTTCAACCGCTGTATGGAAGGACAGTCCCAGAACTGTCATTAATAGTCTATTTCTGACAGTTCTATGACATTCCCTCCATACAGCGGTTGAAACAGCTGTATGGAGTGAATGTCCCAGAACTGTCAGAAATAGACTATTTATGACAGTTCTGGGACATTCACTCCATACAGCGGTTGAAACATTGTATCTATTTTTTTCCATAAATGACATTCTGCAGATACACTTAGAGGAGCGCTGCAGATACACTTTTTGCCGGCTTGGAATTAATCTTATTTTCATCCTACTTCTTCTTCTTCATCCTCATCCTCATAAGAAGAAAAAGAAGAAGTAGGATGAAAATAAGAATAATTCCAAGCCGGCAAAAAGTGTATCTGCAGCGCTCCTCTAAGTGTATCTGCAGAATGTCATTTATGGAAAAAAATAGATACAATGTTTCAACCGCTGTATGGAGTGAATGTCCCAGAACTGTCATAAATAGTCTATTTCTGACAGTTCTGGGACATTCACTCCATACAGCTGTTTCAACCGCTGTATGGAGGGAATGTCATAGAACTGTCAGAAATAGACTATTTATGACAGTTCTGGGACATTCCCTCCATACAGCGGTTTCCGGCAAAAAGTGTATGTGCAGAGTTCCTCTATTCTGCAGATACACTTAGAGGAGCTCTGCAGATACACTTAGAGGAGCTCTGCACATACACTTTTTGCCGGCTTGGAATTATTCTTATTTTCATCCTACTTCTTCTTCTTCTTGTTCTTCTTCATCCTCATCCTCATCCTCTTCTTCTTCTTCTGAGGATGAGGATGAAGAAGAAGAAGTAGGATGAAAATAAGATTAATTCCAAGCCGGCAAAAAGTGTATGTGCAGAGCTCCTCTAAGTGTATCTGCAGAGCTCCTCTAAGTGTATCTGCAGAATAGAGGAACTCTGCACATACACTTTTTGCCGGCTTGCAATTATTCTTATTTTCATCCTACTTCTTCTTCTTCTTCTTCTTCTTCATCCTCTTCTTCTTCTTCTGAGGATGAGGATAAAGAAGAAGAAGAAGAAGAAGAAGTAGGATGAAAATAAGATTAATTCCAAACAGGCAAAAAGTGTATGTGCAGAGCTCCTCTAAGTGTATCTGCAGAATAGAGGAACTCTGCACATACACTTTTTGCCGGCTTGGAATTATTCTTATTTTCATCCTACTGCTTCTTTTTCTTCTTCATCCTCATCCTCAGAAGAAGAGGATGAGGATGAAGAAGAAGAAGAAGAAGTAGGATGAAAAGAAGAATAATTCCAAGCCGGCAAAAAGTGTATGTGCAGAGTTCCTCTATTTCTGACAGTTCTCTCACAGCTTCTTCACATGTACAGCGGTTGAAACATCTGTATCCTAAATGGAAACTAATAGATACAAATTGTATCTATTAGTTTCCATTTAGGATACAGATGTTTCAACCGCTGTACATGTGAAGAAGCTGTGAGAGAACTGTCAGAAATAGAGGAACTCTGCACATACACTTTTTGCCGGCTTGGAATTCTTCTTTTCATCCTACTTCTTCTTCTTCTTCATCCTCATCCTCATCCTCTTCTTCTGAGGATGAAGATGAAGAAGAAGAAGAAGAAGTAGGATGAAAAGAAGAATAATTCCAAGCCGGCAAAAAGTGTATGTGCAGAGTTCCTCTATTTCTGACAGTTCTCTCACAGCTTCTTCACATGAACAGTGGTTGAAACATCTGTATCCTAAATGTAAACTAATAGATACAATGTTTCAACCGCTAAACATGTGTTCCTTCTGTCAGAGAACTGTCAGAAATAGCGGAGCTCACTGCAGGGACACTTTTGCCGGCTGATCGGGAAATGTTCGATTCGCGCACCCGAAGTAGGCAAAATTTCGGTTTCGCCGCGAATCGAATATTTCCTGAAATTCGACTCGAATTCCGGTTCGCCTGGTTCGATTCGCTCATCTCTAATGTTTATACCAGCCTGCATTGAAGAGTACTTTAAGAGGGGTTACCCTAAAAAAAAAAAAATTGGGGTCCAATGGTGGGTTAGTTCTGGTGGGATGAGTTTTTTATTTGAAAAAGAATTGTTGTACAGTTTTAGCATAATGAAGAACTACTGCCAGCAGATTGGCTTGCTGGGTAAAAATCTTGAAATATTTATATTTACTATACAAGTGAGACTGGGTGGCCATTCACTGACTCCTGCATTCATCTGGTGCACATAATTCTATAGTGTATAGGGTGAAAGTAATTGTGGAATATAGGGCGAATACTGTCAAATATTATTTGGGCAATGATAGAAAAGGTTTCAATGGGTAAATATCCCACTAATCCTTAAAAATGGACACTTCAAAGTGTATTTCTTTTTTGCAGTTAAATTTGAGAAACCCCACTATATTTTGTGTTGGCATAGTACAGCATACTAAAAAATAAGTTTTTAAAAATACTTTTTACCTTTTTAAGTTATTTGTAGCAGCATTATATATAGAACTCTATAGGCAGTTTATATGAATTATTGGGGTATTTTAGTCAATGCTCATGTTTCAGGTGGAGTTCAGTAATATTTAGGCATATGAAAGGTCACATATTAATGATAAACCTAATTGATAAGCAGCACTACTCCCTAAGGAGTCGCTAGAGCTGCACAGCCAGGCAACACACATTTTCTTTTTAGTTTTATTAGTAGTATTGAACTTGGATGGGGATGAGGGATACATGGGACCCCCAAGGAACTGTTCACCTGAAGACAACTCCCTGAAACTATGTACAAGTTCTCAGAAGGGTTTCTCTTCTTTGGAGATCTATCCAGCCTCTCCTAGCATACCACCTCAGACCCCCAGATGAAATCTCCTCTTCACCCAGCTGCCTGAGGGAATCCCTGGGCAAGAGGACTCAGAATTTGCCAATTTATGATCAGCAGTCCCAGATGGGGACTCCCAGGCTGTACACTCCATTCTGCGCCCTCTATATTCCACCCAAACTCTCCCTGGTGCTGAGCAGGCCCAGTCATTCCGAGGGGTGCCCTGATCGCATGCAAAGCCTCCTGTTTTACGGGATTGGTCTGAATTCGTTAAGAGTGCAGACCAGCTCCTTTTCACCCCCACCCACTGAATTCCCCCCCCCACACACACACACAGTGTTCTAGAGACTTCTTCAAGTCTCTAGATCAGGGGGGGCTGTTACTCTAAAGAAAAATAATAATCTAGGAGGGTGCTACAGCTGCAAACACACAATTGATTGTTTACTATAATGTGTATGTCCACCATAACTGTACAATGTCTCTTCGCACAGGTCTCTAATGCTACCGGAGAGATGAAAGTGACGCGTGTGGCTGATGGTGGTACCTTCCGTAAGGAGCAGCTCATTTCAGATGACTGCTTCATCCTGGACACAGCAGGAAAGATCTACGTCTGGAAAGGTAATTCCAGATGACTTGTAAAATTGCTTTAACTCCACATTTATTTCCTTATTTAGCCATACATACTTTGAGGCAGTCTCTTGTATTTGGAGTCAGAGGCCCTCAATGTCACACCATTGCTGCACTGTCAATTTCCTAGCCTTATGTTAAGAAAACACACGCTTCTCACAGCTCATAAGTGTGCATAATGGTATCAAAAAACAGAGCACACGTCTAAATTCCTCTTATCTAAAGAGTAACATTAAAATGGGGTCTGCCTGGTTTCGGCTTGGTGGACCAAGAGTACCCCAGTTCCCATAATGAGTCTTGCACTGGGAGGATCAGGGCCAGGGTCCTTTCTATTTGGAGGAGGACCATGTGTACACCTTGCGCACTTTTTTGTGATTCAGTTTTTGTGTGCTCACTTTTTTTAATCGCACCTGGTTTTTAGTTTCGAGTGTGCTCACTGGAATGTGGTAAAAGAAGCAGTGTCAGTAATGTATTAGGTTTTTTGGGGTTTTTTTTCATTCAGATTAACAACTGAGGAACATTTTAAGTATACATTTTAATAAAGAACTCCAGGCAAAATTTTTTATTTTCCCATGCATTGGGGCTGTGCCCACACTGAATGGGTTAACTGCTCCTTTTTGTCTATGGTTGAGGAAAGAGAAGATATACTTACCTAATCTGACGATACTCAGAGCGCAAGATCTGTTCCCACGACTCTTTCCCCCGCGGAGGTTTTCATTAATGGATATTACTGGCGACATCACAACCACAGACCTGCTCTGGATGTGAGGACAGCAGGAACCATCCACCACTGGACATGGGGGAGCACTGTTTTGTGGAGGATCAAAGGATTGGATAAATATAGCTTTTTCTTGCGGCCCTGGACAAAACGAGCAGTTAACCTATGCAGTGCGGGCACAGCCCCACTGCATGGGAAAATATGCTTTAAGCTTTTAACTCCATAAATTTACATGCACAGGTTTCCCCCTGTCTGTTACGGGAGTTGTCCCCTTGTAAACATCATCAGGGTGTCGGCATGGGCAGACCTCAGATGGCCATCTTGACATATGTAGCGCTACCCCCTTGAGGGATGGTGGGTCCCCCTAAACTCTGAACAGCCAGGCAACACACATTTTCCACACTCTCTCTGAGTCAGTAAAACAGTCCTTGAGCTTGTTTTTGTTGTGTTTATTAGGGGGTAACAACATGGATGGGGTCTAGGAGTATACGGGATGCCCAAGTAACTGTAGACCTTTCAGGACAACTTAACAAAATGTACAAAAATGTGGACAAAAATCAGCAACAGTCCTTGTAAGGAGCACAAAGTCCCTTTGATGAAGCTCCTTAGACCCCAGATGAAACTTTCATCATCCATGCAGCTGTCCTGAGGGGCAAGAATTTCCAAGATCTAAAACAGAGTAGTTCCAGAAGAGAACTAGTTGGGTATTGCACCTGACCGCCATCTGCCCCTCTGTGGCCCAGGAGGTGTAGAAGTACTCACACTGTCCTTTTCCTGTAGTTTTGCTGGTGGTTTCAGCTGTTTTCAGGCTTTAGGCTGGGGTGACTCCTTCCCTGCTGACAGGCTGTCTTTCCTAGGAGGCTGTGGTATGGTGGAGATCCTTCTGTCTGCTCTAGCCTGTAGGTAGGCCCCCTCCCAAGCTCCATGCTCCAGCACCTGCTTCAGTCCACCTTCCACCGGAATTCAACAACTCCCCTGTTCTCTCCCATTCAGTTCAGGCTCTCTATTTAAGGGCTGTTCCAGTCACCATGTCAGCCAGGTTCCCCTAAACATGCAAAGCCAGGCCTCCTCCACCCCTTTTCCAGAAATTTTCAGCAGTTTCTTGAAAGGTGGGAGAGCTCCAGCAGCCCTGACCTGTAGAGCCTCCCAAACTGCCTGAGGTAACCACATTGCCTCATACCCAAGCTGACTCCTCCCAGGCAGCTAACAAACCTCTGACTAACTACAAAAATCCTATCTACCTAGAGGGCGCTACACATTGAACCTCACATATAGGGTCTCCTACGCTATTCAGGCACTCCTGGAGTGAATGCTAGAGCAGGGCTAAAGATCCTGCTGGCGCTAGCTAGGGAAAGTGAATAGTGAAGGTTTAGGTTCCTGGTGAGTAGGGTCAGCTCAGGGAAAAGGCCTGTCTTGAAGAAATATCTCACTATCTGGACTAGGAATATGGGGTTCCCATGTACAGAATTTTAGTGCCACCCTGGTACACAGCAAACTGTCACCCCTCCAGCAGAGACCATCCGCTGGTGATACAGACCTGATGACACTGTATACATATCAACTGCTAGATTGTCTTATACCAGTGCCTGTTATAACTATCTTTATTCATTACTGATAACCTGTATACAATGCACTAGGTAAATTAAAAGATCAAGAACTGGTGTGGGTGGTCTGTACCTTACTAGGTACCCTCAGCCTAGGCCACACCTACCAGTGGAGCTAATCTTCAGGGTACTTTATATGCAGAAAACAGAGACATGAAAAGCTACTAAGGGCTGTAAACCAACTAGGACAAAAAAAAATTCAACTTGAATGTGACTTACAGCAACTATTATAATGTAATCAAACATCCTTTTTTTTTTATCAGGTAAAAAAGCAAATAAGGAAGAACGGGAACAATCTCTAGCAACCGCTGAAAAGTTCATAACTCTCATGAAGTATTCAACTAAAACACAGGTAAGACAGGAATTTCCTTCTCTTATTCATCAGTTCCTTTTTTTTTTTTTTTTTTTTTCCCCCCTCTCTCTTTCAACTGGAGCTCATTGGTAAAGTAAATACTGTACATCACAAAGTAAAATACATATGTGTGAAGGCCACAATCCTATAGGGTTCTTTCACACTGACGTTCTGATAGTGTCCACCTGCCCGTTTCTCAGGCAGACCCGATTGGAACCTTCATTCTCCTCTATAGCGCGGCGGGTGTTTACACCCTCAGACATCTGATCCACCAAAAAGAGATAGATGGGGATCCAATTCTCCTTTCATCTGTTGGATCAAGCTGGATACAAAATGGACAGGCGATCCATTTTCATCCACCCGCCCATTGAAGAGAGTGAGGTGCTCTGTGTCTGCTCTGCAGCAGCGGAGCAGATACAGAGCTGTCATCTGCTTGCTCAGCGGGCATTAGCGGAGAGATCCCCCGCTTAGCATGCGGATCCGCTAAATGGATTCACCCCATGTAAAAGGACCCTTTTTAATGAGTCAGTTTCAATGCACTAAAACAAGCATGCATCCCTGGTGCAAGAGTACTTAAAGGATAAGGTCAGCTTTAAAATAAATAAATGTATGATTTTGCAATTCAGACTGCAGAACATTGCACACATGATCAATGGATCATAGATGCAATGTTAGGCTTCTGCAGAGGCTGCTGAAAGCTGTCTGCCTGTATTCCTCAGATGCAGAACTTGTCCTACCAAGGAGCTGATTAGCACTCTGGTAGTTCATTAAGCACTACAAGTCGTCTGCCGCGGTGGAGACTGTAGTTCATTCATTTACAGATCGGTAAATAAATGATGCGGTCATATGGGCAGAGTCCACACTCTTTTTAAAGTGTGACAACATCTGTGGGGAGACGGTCCCCTGCCCACAGTCACTGGGGGGGGGGGGGTTAGTGGAGTGTGGGCAGCTGCTGTACTGTAACAGGTTACATTATAAAGATGGGTGTGTAGCGCTCACCCCTGAAAGGGCCTGCCAAGTTGTTCCAGGTTCTCTTCCCAAGCTAGTGTATTGGCAGCCAGGCAAAACACAACACTCTTTTGACTCAGTGATCAGTCTAGGAATATCTATTAATGCTTTTTAGGAAGTTAGACTTGGATAGGGTTCGGGGAGCTGTGTAATAATCCAAGTACACTCTTCACTTTGTCAAACTTCTTAGTACAGTCCCTCTAGGGAAAAGCTAGGGGCTTGAGTAGTACTGAGCCACCATAAGGAATGTCCCAATCCAATCAAGCAATGGTACTGATGCACAAAGGATAGAAGCAGCAACCAGTTCCTAGAATCCTACACTCGGGTCTGTACTCACAGTGGCGCTGGATACTTGGATGCGATGCTATGCAATAAATGTAAATTGCACCCCAACATACACTCTACAGTGTATTACAACACCCAGTTACATAGGCCCTGCACCATTTGCAATGTGATGTATAAGTTTTGCTTAACACAACATGTCTTAACCCTTTCACTGCCAAAGATGTATGCCATACATCGGCAGCAGTAGGGACTTTTACACGCATTCATTATGCACTGTGTAAATCTGATAATTTGGCTGTCAGATGGAAGCTATAGGACAGCTATTCAGTTGGCTGTTATACAAGCTAAAGCCCGTGTATACAAGGCCCAGTCACAGCCATCATTCCTATTAATATTTATGGTAGTAGATATTTGATAGCGACTAGATCTGCTAGCAAACTAGAACTTGAAGGATGCATTAAAAGGCAAGAATAAAGCTGCTAGAAGCTTGAAAAATGCTTTGTAAAAACCTATGGTGAATATTAATCTTATTCATGCTGAAAGCCCACCTTTAGTTGGTAATAAAATAGCAGCAATTACATAAATTAAAAAATGTGGCTCTAGCAGGTTCACTGCGCTGTGATCAAGGGCAATCCTTTTTGAGGTTCATCAATGGGATCAGTCAAGCCCCTTCCCCCCGTGAGTGCAGGTTATCATGGCCCTTCCCTCATTGGGGGCATGTCAGCACAGCATCCTGCCCTCACCTTACATACATACAGAGACGGGTGAACATGTTATTTCGATGACACTCTGTATGATTGGGTACTGCCTACCACCAGCAGCGGAAGAGGACCCTGCAAACCATGTGGCTGGTCTTAAATAATGGAAGTTTCAAAAAGTGTGTGTCAGGGCCCTCCTATTCCTCTTGTATTTAGCTGTATTGTCTCCCTTTATATTGTAAAGCACTGAGCAAACTGTCGGCGCTATATAAATCCTGTATAATAAAATATATGGTTGTTTCAAGTGAATTTTTCCTGAGAGTATGGAAGCGGTCTTTGCTGACCTCCTTTTTGAAAGTGATAGGGGTGGACTGACCATTCGTGCACTTGGGCACGGCCCGAGGTCAGTAGGGGGTCCCTTGAGATGCCCCTGGTACCTTTTTTCATAGGCTTTTTTGGGTGTGGGTGAGGAAACAGGGGCCCCATGATTCCCCTATTGCCCGGGGGCCCCATGAGTTGTCAATCCACCCCGGTTATGGGGTCATGTTGATCCCATGTATTCAATACTGAGCCACTGACCTATAACATCTATGTAGATGAGAACAACCAGAAAATCCTAATCTGCATACATGCTCCGAGTTACGCTGGCCATAGGAACAGACTTCCCAAGTCCACCCAATTAAAGTGGATAGAGCAATTCTCTTCCTTATGTTATTGTATTCTGACAGCAGGGTCTCTTCCATGGTTAGAATACACTGAGCAGTGCACCAGCTGATTGGCTGCATACGCTAAACACACACAAATTTTCCAGAAACTCCTGTTTGAGAGGAGTCAATCACTAGGGCAACGGGAACCGGCCACCGATGGATCTTAATTCGGTCAGACCCTGCTGAACTGGCCAAATTTTGATCCATCTATAGCCAGCTTTAGGTGACTCAAGTCCTGAAGCCATCAGATCCATATGACAGTCAGGTTGTCAGCATTTTCAGTAATGGCAGCCACCATGTTTCTCTCAGGAAAGGTTTTCTTTACAGATTAAGACTAAAGCCAAGTGGTGTTTTTTTTTTTTTTTAAATGACTTCTTTGCCTTTGTCTGCAGGTCCAGGTGATGTCTGAGGGTAACGAGTCACCTCTCTTTAAACAATTCTTCGGAAACTGGATGTGAGTGACTGGCCTTAGGCTCCACTGAGCTATAAGATTTCTCCTCTACCCCCCAGTGCACATGCTTCACTACCAGGTCAATTTTGTAATAAGGTTAAGCCCCCAGCTGCCAGGTGAGAAACTGTGCTACCTTCTCCGGTTGCAGGGAAGGGCTCAGAATGCCTCGCGCCAGAAGCATGTATTCTGTCACATTAAAAATGTATTGCAACTCACATATAAAGTTCATGTTCACTGGGCTGAAACGCATTTGGCTTGTACCTAGCAGCTGCAGATAAAAAGCAACGTGGACACCAGTATCCCTCTGAGTATTATTAACAATACACCGGCGTGAAAGAGATCACCAACCTAACACTGCACACATCGCTGAACTGTCAGTCACAGATCCTCCTAACCTCTCCTCCCTTTTCACTTCTTTTCTGCAGTTTTTAATTTTCAATATATATATTTTTTACACTATTAGTAAGTCACTTCAGTGACAGCTTTGAGTCTAACATCACATTGAAGATTGTGGCACCCGATGCCAGGCTCAAGGCTTTTGGATATCTATGCAATGAAGGCTTTAACAGGTAAATAACATGCAGCTATAATACAAGGAGTAGTGGTGGTCCTCAGAAGTCCAAAGAATCAAGCCAAAAAGGTAAAGTAAAGACCCAAAGGATGGCTCAGTGTCCACCAGAAAAAGAATGGCAGGAGAGCCCTTATTGGGTACAATGTTATCCAGTATTGATTTAAAAAACAATTTACAGATTCTAGGTGATAAAGACAAATGAACTTATATTGGGTGGGGTTGCAGTCACCCCATAGGGTAAGGCACACAGCCCTTCATGACGGTAGGTGGCGATAACCCCCTATCTCCACGTAGGATTGGTCACCCTCAAGGCCTTGGGAGTCCTAATCATGCATCCTCGGGCTATATGTCTTGGAGAGGAGGTGGTAAAAAAAAAAAAAAATCTATATCTAAGGATGTGATTTTTTTTTTTAAATTTGAAAACCATTAAGCTTTGATTTGTTTTTTCTTCACAGTCAGTCAACAAAGGGGAAAAAAAAAAAAAAACAATCACAGGACAGTAGCATTGAAACCACTGTAAAGGTTAGACTGAGACAGTTACTGTAAATCAAGCTGCCAAACAACATGCAGACCAGCAATAAAATCAGTTAAAGACCAGCCTAAACTAATTATGTTGGCTTTACATTTAGTGGTGTGATTTGCCCTATCAGGGTATCAAGTGTATGGGATAGCAAAGGGAAGGTGATGCAATTCATCTCAGGGTAGGCAAGCCCATATTCCATTTGGGATGATAGAGCAGAGGCTTTTTTTGATGGGCAGCTCCTGTGCACTAGGTATAGACAGAGGTCTGCCAGGATGGGAGGAGATTTGGTTAACCATATCTTCACCAACAGGCAAGGATGAAAGCTGCAAAATAATGTTTATACAAGGCCCAAAGCTACTTCAACACCTTATCCTTGACCAAGTGAAAGGAGGCCAGACAGAGGAACAAGCCAGGCCTCCTAAAAGTTTCATAAATTTAAAAGCACAACTTCTGTACTGCTATATTTGTTTTTCTTGAGAGTGTCATTGACAGCCTTAACCCAGCTATCCTGAGAAGGCAGAGATAGAGACAGCTATTTTTGAGCAATGAGTTTCCTGGCTTAGCAGTATGCATGGGGTTCATATGTTTCCTCATTCAACCAACCCAATTAGCAGAGTTTAGGATCTAAATAGAGTAAGGGAGAAAATCTTCATACGCTTTATCATAGACACCCAATACCACACCAATTTAGGGCATTTTCACAACATTTGTAATATTCTCTACTGCACAGGGTGGGTACAAGGGAGTTTCCCTTCTGTGTCATTCATATAGTTTTTATGAGGTGCGGTATGTGTGATAAATTATAAAAAGTTCATTGAGCTTCTGGGACATAGATACTGATGAAACATTAGTATTACAGACCACTTCTTCACCCATCATATTTCCTAGGGCCTCTGGCCAGTATGTTCTGCATTTAGGGGTTGGTGCCTTAGAGACCTGCTGTGTCAGAGACGAGATCTAACCCTTACTGGATGGTGAGAACAGGTTTGACCAGTATCCACATGGAGATTTTTGCTTACGCTAAAAATTTTACATTCCTGATCCAGGCTTTCCCTAATCTTGCCTGTGTGAACAAGCCATTCAGATCAGCAATGGGATTTTGACCTTCTCTGATCCAAGATACAAAATCTTATGGGAGGAGGTTTCTTGAAATAAATTGTCTGGTGATAGGGTCCCAGAAACCTCACCATTGTAAACTGCAGCATATAAACATGCAAGCCTCAGTGATCTGCCATACAGCAGCTTAATTTCACATCATCACACAGTTGAACCCTTGACTTTTCCCAACATAACTGAACTATGTGACAGAGGGAGAAAAGCTCAAGCTATCAGAGAAATCAGACTCATTATTCCATATTCCCAAGGTAAGGCTCTCAAGTCAATTAAATGATTCAGATGTTTTAGCTCAGTTGTGTTACCAATAACTTTTACCATTTCTGCAATCATCTCCTTCCTGTCTCAGTACTGTGCACAACAGGAAGACAAAAAAAGTATTACAGTATTTTACACATCTGCTGCTCTACAGGTAAATTAAAAAAAAATCTAAACATAGGAAATCATTTACTTAGACACTGCCCTAGAGAAAAAATATAGGTCTGGAACAGAGTGTGGTCTCCAGTGTGTAGATGGTGCACAGCTGTATCCTGACATAATTTGCATGTTATAAAAAAGGTACAGCCTAATAGCGAGCCATTCATACAAATAGTTTCCACTTCTTAGCTCTCCAGAATGTAGCACATTGTGCAACTTGCATTCTGTGCACATATGACTTTTTTTACAGTCATATCGTGGTATAAGTCTTCTGGTCTAAACATAAATCAATTAATTTCACAGCACAGAAAGGACAAAGCAACATGTCTGTTTAAATGTCTACCTTGCCCACAGTTTACACTTTCATAGCCTTAACTCTTACCATCAGGGTAGCAAGTGGGAAAAAAAAAAAAGTTGTTTTCCAGGCTATGGAGGAGTATCATGCAACTCTTCACTCCACCATGATGCAGCCTTCAGGGCCAAAGCTGCAATGTGTCAGTGATGGGGAACCCTTTACTTTGACCAAACAGCTTTTATAGGTCTTCTCACTGGCACAGGTATTAGGTCAGAAGGAAAGGAGAACAAGCCATGACCAAAAAAACAAACCTGCCCTTTATCATATGAGCAAAGCAACAGGTTAAACTGCAATAATATCAAAGGCACATGTACATTATGTATGAACTGTACCAAGAGAAATCAGTAGTGCCACTGCTGACCCCTTACTGGATCGAGTACTTTGCGGCAGGGACCTGACTTCCATATGTGATTCAGGACATTGATGTTTTAAAGCTATTGTATCAATAAGGAAGCAATACAGCTAGTACTTTTAGAAGGGAAGATCTGTCACAATGATATTCTTTACACCCCACCCCCTTGGTACTGGGAATATTTTCTTATCAAAAGTTTTGGGTCTTACTTTCTCCCTTAGCACATCCACTTTTTTTCTGTGAATTTGCACCATAGCACATGTTGAGTATGTTTATTTACCAGTTTGTGCTCTTACACACCTTCCTGTGATGTAGATAAAGAATTTGTGAACTTAAGTGTAAACACCCAACACCATTGGAGGTTTCAACTGTATTTTTCCAGCTCTTCATAAATCAACTCTCACAACCTGGTTTACAGTCCAACAACCTTAGCTAAAATGGAGTTTTTAATGGAGTGGGGATGGGTTAGAATAAGGTTTTAATTGTTGTCTGTGCTCACAGCATACAGTACATTTCCAATCTGTTACTGCTATGACATCCATTACTGATGGCAGGTTTTTCACAAAAGATTTTTCCCTCAATTTCTGTAATCTATTCAATGCTCACTATCCCGCCAAGGTCTTCTTATACCCATAAAAACTCCAGGAAAGACATCCCTGCCAGAGTTCTCAATATTTTTCCCTTTCAATCGTGTCTTCCACTATCTGTTCTGTTGTCCATCCAAAAAAATAAATTCTACAAGAGTGAGCCATTTGTGATGATTCACAGAATGAGCTAAAAAAAAAAAAAAGCAGCACTTTGCCCTGTAGTGCACCACAATGCATGTTAGTATGTAGTGTTCTGTGGTGCTCTGCAATGCATGTGTGCTTATGATGCACTGCCTTAGTGTGTTTGCATGGCACCGAAAATGACTGAACACAGAATACCAACATAAGCCAAGTGCTCACTTGTTACCTCAACCCACAAGAATAGATATTAATGGGTTCTTGGTTATACAGGAGAGAACAAAATTATCCACCATTCTACGCTGGAAGTTTAACGTCTACCACAGCATGCATTTTGCAGCCCTTTTATTGAGGTGATTGTAGCCATATTAGTACACTTGCAACACAATTGAGTACTGTGATACTTTACTTTTTTTTTTATTTCCACTAACATACAATTTTCAGGACAAGTTTTTGAGGTATGTCCCATTTCAAGGTCCAAGCAGTACTCTTGAACCTTGAGTACTGCTTGGACCTTAAAGGGGACATACCTCAAAAGGAGTGTCCTGTAAAAATTGTATGTTAGTGCCAATAAACATATCACGAACAGTACTCAATTTTTTTGATCAGCCCCTTTATAAAATGCAGGGCACAGTAAAGAGCCTACTTAACACAGAAGTAGTTAATTGGTCACACAACTAAAAGGCCACATGGTTAGGCATTCCTGCTGGCGTTACCAATCACACACTCAATTTTAAAAAATGCATGTTTGTAAAACTGTATGGTATTAAAATGATCAGTATGGCCAAACTGGTGCTTCATCTAAAACCAAGTTATTGGAGGTACACCCTGACTACATTATGAAGTTAACATTTTAGAACCTTGGCTCAAATGCTGTGTTTACGTTTAATCTACTTTGATTAGGTTCCCCCCCACTTATGTACCTGTGGTCAATGGGACAAGTAGTGAGGGGAAATCTTTCCAAAATAAAAGAAAAGAGGTCCTCCTCTTTTCTCACTATAATTATAGGACTAGAGGTCTTGCGGGCGTTAATTACAATGTTTGCGTGGGGCTGACCCTTTAAATCTAGAAAGTCAATAGTTTATGCCAAGTTGAAGATATCCTCTACTACTTGTCATTTGATAAACCACAAGACTGTCTCCAAGGCTCTGCAGCTTTATGAACTATAAGTTTTGTCCTTTAAAAATACACAAAGCCCAGAGAAGAATATAAAGTGCTTTAATTGAAAACTAGGTGACAGCCTAACTTACATTTAAATGTATGGACCTAACTGTAAAACTGCGTTTGAGTATGAGAAGACACAGGAGAACAACAAGTAGTGCCACTGCAAACAAGATTCCCGGAAGAGCCATGGCGAGATGCTGGAGACTGGCCAACCCTGAGAAACAAGTGCAAGATGTAAGAACAGTTTTACCCAAGATCCATATTCAAACTTTGTTCAAGCTTGCTCATCTATATTGACATTGAGGATAATACATAACATGAATAATTTTCTGCCACTGGTTTTTGACACCTTGGGCTTAATATATGGAAAGTCTGAGCAATTATGTCCAATAGATTGGCTGCACTGGCCATTTGAATTACTTGCTATTAAGATTTAACCATTTGCTGGTGCTTACTAGAATAGGCTAGCACTATATAGGATATTTTGGGTAGCTTAGTGCCACTTCTACAATTGCTAGGAAGTTAAATTGCTATGTGTAGCAAATTACTAAGCAAATGGCTCCCTATGGAGCAGGCTACCCAAGAAGCATGTAATAGCAATCTTGCATGATTTCACAATACTGCATTTATGTGCAAGGGATTGCTATGGGATGCTATTGCATGCCACTTTTGTAGTTAATTCCATAGGGAGCCATGTTATACATAGCACATCACTCATTAGCAACCTACAAAATTTGATTCATCTTTACATTTTTTTTTCCTGTAAAAGTTGAACAAGACCCCCTCCCCACCTCCCTGGTCCACAATGTACTTGCCTCTGGTGATCCTAAGATGTCGGGGATCCTACAGCCAGTGCAGGGGTCAGGCAATTTGAAATCCCTACTGTTCTCCCTCTCCTATCAGCACTTCTGGGATGAACCAGATCAATACTGATTGGTCAGCGCAATCAGGAAAAGCAAATTGTAAAATACCACTGCACTACAATCTGGAGGACAATTAAGTGCAATCTATATGGCAGGCTTGCAGCAGGACACTTGTGTTTCCACACTCCCGGTAATGTGCAATAAAAGTGCAGGGCTAAATAAAATGAGTGCTGACCAATTGAAATCAATCTGGCTGTCTCAGAAGTGCCAATTAGTAGAAAGCAGTAGGGATTTCAAATCCCTTGCCTGCTGGACCAGCAGGAGTCCTAACAGTTCAGGTTTGCCAAAGGAAAGTACAGCAGGAACCAACGTTCGTTTACCTTTACATTTTTTCTGTAAAAGGTGTACTAACTCTTTAAGTAGCAGGCACAAGCTACTTAGAAATCTCTCCTGTGTAGTACTAAAGCTGGTCATACACGTGTAGATATTCATACATTTGGGGACTTGGTAGATGTCCTTTGAAAAATATTTGAAAAGTTTAGCTTGCTGTAGACTTCACATGTCTGGGTCAATTTGCAGTGCAATTTTAAAGCCCGGTCCAGTGCAATTCCAACGAGAATTGTTAAAGTGTATGTGATTGGAAATTGCACCTGAAGTGTGCTCATTAGCACTGGACTCAATTCACACTGCAGCCAGTCCGCACTTATTTCAATCGGGGTCTACAGAAATGCCTTTTGGTTCACATCATGTGACATTCTAGTGGTGTATGGCCAGCTTGGTGACTACCAGCAAATGGTAAAAGCTCTTTGAGGCGAGAGATTCAAATGCCCAGTGTGGCCCTTACCTAAGCTTGTCAGCATTCCTAGGGTAGTGCTAAACCCCCCAACCCTCACCTAAGTATATCTGGTGTCTAATCAGAATAAAGAGGAAAGAATTCAATGGTCAGTCAGAAAGGTGTTCATTTTGCAAAGTGACTTTTCATTAACAAGTTGCATGATTGTTCCATCTGTTCCATCAGGGTTTAAAAAAAAAAAAAAATTTTGTTACAACATGGGCTGAGTAGGGGAAGCTGTCGATTTAGTTAGCTTGATGAACAGCCTATACTCAGTCCTAATGTTTATCCTATCTAGATATAGATCACCCTTTTTGTGTGCAAACATCAATTCTCCCTACAGACCACATTCTCACGAGTTGTGTTTATACTCCTCCCCCAGCCTCATGCTCTGACCCCTCCCCACTGTTAGTTGTCTGAACCGCACAGGACCACACTACAAACAAGCAATAATGATCGACAAAATGCACCTACCATCTTGCCAGTGGTGTCATCTGGCGTGGTAAAACATGCTGTCACCACCCCCCCCCCCCCTCTTTTAATTATACTCCTGAAGTCCCCACTTCAATTATATTTATCCTCCTCCCCCCCCCCCACAAGCAATTTCCCTGAAGCCCTCCTCCCTGCAATTAAAATTCACCTGCACCCCACAATCTCACATTGCATACGATTCCCCTCTCTCTTCTCCCCTGGCTGCCATCACTCTGTCCAGCTTTAACTAGTAAACAATTGCCCATTACCAGGATAACTGGGGAGCGCACATTGCGTGATGATGTCACTATGTCCAGGATGAGGAGCGAGTGCAAATTGTCCTGCAATGGGGGGGGGGCTGGCGGGACAGACAGAGGACCAACCATTCATGTCCTCCCTCAGAGGCAATGTAAATCATGGTAGATGCATGCTGGACCAGAGTCGGGCCCCTCACATATACATGTATATATACGCCTGGTGGTATGTTTAGTAGCACCTGCTCACTGATAGTGGACTGCCATTAAAATACAAGCCTTTATGTCACCCAAGAGGGAATAGATTTGCTTTAAAAATTTCAAAGCGCCAAGTAAAACATTTAGCTTGCTTTAGTGTGAAAGGGTTTAGAGTCAGTATCAAGTCATTACTTCTGTGACCTAACTGGAAAAATGTCCATCAATTCCTGTCCTGCTGACAACAGGAAGCTGGAATCTCTAATATTATGGAATTGTAAAGTAACTATATTTTCTCCCCACTGCATTGCTGTCCTTTGAGTTTTATAATGCAGAACAAAAACTCCCTACATAAAGAATTGAACAAAATGGTCATACCAGTTTTAGCCTCTGGCTGAAAGACCAGAGGCCCAGCAGTCTTCACCAAATGATGGGAATAATCAGCCTCAAAGCGCCGACCTACGATGGTAAGGAAGCGGTCAAAAGATTAGGAAACAATAGTGATCAGATTTAGGCCCAAATGTGGTGACAGCCACTTACCTCGCTTAAGGCTAGAGCAGTCTGTGGCGCAGGTTTCACTGGAGGAGGGAACACAGACCGAGACGCTGCAGAAGACAAACACCTAATGCAAGCAGAGAAAACATTTTAAAGGCTTTTAGATCAACTTTTGCCCTCCACCCCAAGAATTTGAGTAGTGACAGTACTCTGCTAGGCAGACACCATGTTCCACTTTAAAGTGTTACTAAACCCAGGACCCTGCATTCACTATATCAGGTCTCCCACAGTACACAGAATATGGAAATACAATTTTAGTAAAGATAAACTGCTAAACCTCTTCTCATCAGCTGTTAGAGCAGTCTTGTGATTTCAGCAGAGCACTGGTTAAAGCTTGTAGGAGGAGTTTTCTTTCTGCTCTAGAAGGATGTGAAAGTCCTGACTCTATCTGGACAGTGCTGATTGGCCCTGTGCTGATCACATGCACTCCCAAGAAAAAGAAAACCTCTAGCAATACACACCAAACTAAGCATGTGCATGCGACTACAAATTCAGTCTGTATCAGGTGGTTATTTCAACAAGAGGAGAAGCAGAGAAGACATGATCAAACTGCCTTTTTACACAATGCAGAGGATTGACCTCTTTGGTTATACAGCGGGTATAACCAGGATGCTTTACTGCACATACAGTGATTTCACGGTTGTGGGTTTAGTAACACTAAGTGAATTACATTGTTCATTAGGGTTTAAGCATATCTAACACACAAACCCCCCCCCCCCCCATGTTTTTGAATAGGTTAGGAGGGGATCACCTGCTGCACGTTTGCTTCCCACCAAGTCTACAGAACAGGAAGGGGAGGAAATATTCCTAAGACAGTATTTCATTGGCGAAAACACTTTTAAACATACAAAAATACAACTTTAATTTTCGTCAGAGGTATGTTTTCAGTGACCAACTATGGCCAGGCTGCCAATAGTGCAGAAAGATTTTATTCATATGAAAACCACCAATGGTAATGCACTCACAGACTTCAGTGTGAAACAGGCATAGAATTCGCTCATTGTGAAGCCATCAATACTGGCAATAGCCCCAACTGGAGCCGCTGGGATCATGGCGTGGTAGTAAATGCTGGTGAGAAGATCCAGAGAAGCTGTCAGCAGGAAACTCCAAACGGTCAGTTGGCGCCGTCAAAAGCCTGGGTGCTAGTAGCCAATCAGGAACAGATTCATAGGCAAAACACCTCCATCATCTGATGAAGGAAGAGACTGATGAAAGAGGCATGGTTTTACCTCTGAAATTGTTCCTGATTGGCTACTAGCACCTAGACCTTTGTCGGCTCCATCTGAGTTCTTCGGAGGTTCCCACAGCAGCTCTCCAACAGCGTCTCTGGATCTTATTGGGATTTAATGCCTCTTCATGATCCCAGCGGCTCCAGTCAGGACTATTATTGCTAGAGACGGTTTCCCATTCCAGTTCTATGCCTATTTCACACTGAAGCTTGTGAGTGCATTATCATTGTTCTATCATTTGTTTGTTAATATGGTCCCCCATGCACTATCCATTTTGACGGCACAGATTCAGAGCTGATTTTTTATTTTTTTAATATTTTAACTTTACAAGAATATTGCTTTTTTGACAAACAGCAGTAAAGGGTGGAGAGGCAGGGAGGGGGGTTGTTTAGGGTGGGGAGGGAGGAATTTGGGAACCCCACAGCTGCCAATTACTGCCCTGCACTACAATAACCATCATCCCCACCTTCCCCCTTGCAAGAAGTTCTGCAGCAGCTGAAACACCCAGGGAAAGTTGCCAGAGGTGGGGGAGGGGGGAGCTTGGCTCAGGGAAGGACACCTTGGCACCGGGACACGCTAATCACCAGACAGTAGAATAGCCATGCAGCCGCCCTAGGAAGGGAAATAGCAGGTTGCCAGGAAGAGGCTCAGACTGTGCTAAGGGGGAGGGAGGGGGGGGGTGGCACAGGAGGGGACGAGGCCTGCAGACACTGTATACTTGGACACTTAACCCCAGCCACAGCAGTAGCTTCTGATGGTATCATCCATGGGTGCAGTGTATATCGGAGCCTCATGTTCAGTGAACACCCTGCACCCATGGATGATACGCTACTGGAGTGGGGGGGCGGTGCTGCCCCACTGGAAAACGCCTTGTTTGCCTCAGGGTAGATATGCCCTTGGCAACTACTGTAGGTGCATATAGTTACAGTTTGGTTAAAAAAAAAAAAAAACCTAAAAAGTTGATCTAGTTCAAGCAATAGAAAACCTCCATATACACAATCCTATTCCCCAGTCAATTCAGAGAAAGGCAAAAAACTAACTGGTGCAGTACCATTCACTTTGATTAGCATCCAATGCATCTAGTCAGTGCAACAATGTGCATTTTTGGCAAGCCATGATGCATACAGTTGACATTTACAATTTTCATGCAATGGAGATTGCTCAGGCATGGCGAAATTTACATATATCTGCAAATTTTGTGCAACTAAAACCTCTAATGGTCATTCAGGGAGCACCAAAAATTACATTCACATTTACCAGTGAGCCTACAACCTATGGACAGAACTTTTTTATGCAGTCCTTGGCTGGGGTTAACCTCTGTTCAATCATGGTTCCAAAACCCATCACTCATCTACAACACTTGGATTATAAAACAATCAATTATCCTTCTGGTACATACCTGTGACGGGCTTGAGAAACCAATAAATGTGAATGCAGACACAACAAACCTCTGATAACTGGAAGGAACGGGCCCTAGTAAAACATTGGTCATCAGGTCATCCTTTGTATAAGGACATCTACAAAAGGAAAGATCTCCATTAGGTAAACCATCACTGCCACTTTTAAGTCACATACCAGCCTTCACACACTTTGATTTTTGGTATAATTTTTCATGGTTTGTCACTTGATCTGTAGGGGCCCGTTTATCTTCTTGTCCAGCACCCCAATGATCCAGGGAGCATCGCTATTATTCAGACACTGGCCATCATAACCTAGAAGAGGGCTGGTGAAGGTTTAATTTTTAGCTTTAGAAAACTAGGCAATGTGTTAAAAAAAAAAAAAATTGGAATTGAACTTTAAACACTCAGCTCTCTGCCCCTTATGGACTAGAACAATTTTTACATTTCTGCTATGGATCTATTGGTTTGGTCATGCGCTTCATTACAAAACTAGTGTTATAGTTGATACAATGAAACAAAGTATAATTCTGGTACAAAGCACTACAAATTTTTTTTTTTTTTTTTTTTAAAAAGGAGTTAAAGGGGTATAAAAAGGGATTTGATTAGAGTTAAGGCATATATAATTTTAAATAAATGTTTTTCTTTAAGAGATCAGCTAGTTAAAATAACTCATTCTGTTAAGCCTTTACAGACTCTCCAACCACTTCAGTTCACACCTGTATACCTCTCAGTGCAATTGTAATCTCTCAGATATAGGGCTATTGATTTGCCACTAGTATACCATTACGGATAAGGAAAGTATGTCATGGGAAAAAAAAAAAAATATATGATATGCAGTACACCATTGCAGTAATTGCATATCTTCCCATGTTTTATCCAGGTAAAAGACCCTGCGTTTACAGAAAAATAGAAGATTTGCCACTCCTAAAGCTGGCCATGCACTAGTAGAATATCATTTGAAATTTGTTTTAAGAACGTTCATTCAATTTTCTAATGTGTGATCCAATCGATGTAAAGGTTTTGACCACCGTGACGAGAAAACTGTTCGAGAAAAAATTTCCATCCTGCTCCTTCCAAATTTCTTACATGCGTGTATGTGGTTTTCACTTGAGAAATGGTACAGAAATTTACTTACTTTCAAATGACATTTGTCAAGTCATCTTAAATGTACAGAAAAAGGATAGGTTTGTACAAATATTAAAAAAGTCTACTAGTGTTTGGCCAGCTTTGACTGTTGTGGGCCAAAATCATTTTTTGGAACAGAATTCAAGATGGAAATGTTGCAAATAAGAGTAGGTACGTGGAAATGTATAAATTAGGTCAGGCCAGAACACCCTTCAGATGAGTGGATAGAGAAAGATCAGAGCACAATTGCTTAGCATAAAAGATGATCAAATCATACATACTGTATGCAAGTGTGAAACTGCTAAAGTAGTGTGGGAAGAATTACAAAAAAGGTGCATAAAAGCTAATCTCAAACTGTATTTAAAGCGGAGTTCCACTCACACTGTAAAAAAATAAAAGTCAGCAGCTACAAAAACTGTAGCTGCTGACTTAAAAAAAAACTCACCTGTCCCACAATACCGTGGTGTCCTCCCCACAGCCTATTTCACCGGCCATCCCGTGCTCCAAGCACCAGCATCTTCAGTGTGGGCACCAGGCTGTGACAGTTCATGGCTTCACAGCCAGGTGCCCACTGCGCATGCACAAGTAGTGCTGCGCTTCCTGAATGGCCCCTTAGTCTTCTGGGACCTGTCACGTGTCCCAAAAGGTTACCGGGGGGGGGGGGGTAAGTGGACAACTTCCGCTTCCGATCGCCTAGGCAATCACAGCTGAAGTGGGAGCGGGTACCTGTCAATTTCAGGTACCCGCTCCCCTAAGGTGCCAATCCTTAATAGGGAGCGTGAGACCAATCTTTAAAGTGGAACTTCCCCCTTAGGGTTGAACTCCGCTTGAATTAGAAAGCTATACCAAACCAAGCTGATGGAGGCCAGGCTATGCAGTATTATATAAGGCACACCTTGGAAATGGTTGAACGCCTAAGTAATAAAAGATTTTCATGTCAATGCATTTTTACTTATGGATTTACCAGAAAGTGAAATGCTCAGCACAGCACTTGAAGCATTTCCTGATTATGAACTGACATTGGAATATGTTAAAAGGGCAAGTTTGTGGATGAACAGAAGGGAAAAACCGAAAGCATCAATAGTGACAGTGCTTCTTTCGCAGAGTCTGCTTTAAAGTAAAAAAAAAAAATAGGAATAAAAACAGTAACATGCAAACACGTGAATGCTTTGTGCGCAAGAAACCAGGTCATTTAAAAGATTGCAAAATCTGGAACGCTAGAAAGCAAAAAACACACCTCACGTGACATTGCCTAGGCACCCTCTATTTTCTGCCTTACAGATTCTTGATTACAGGATTACATTTTAAGTGCCATTAGAGGCTTAGGAACATGAAGAGCTGGCCAGTCCTAGCTTACCCCTCAACGATATTAATGCCTGTCTAAAGCGTAGTACACACGGGCCGAATTTCTAGTGGCATCAGCTGGTGCAGTACAAACTGGCCAACATTTGGACTGAGTATGACAGCCGGTCCGACAACAGCTGGATGAATGGGCAAGGCGCATGACTGAAAGAGGTCTGCCGATTGCCTCTTGATCAGAGCTCTCAGCCAATGGCTAGTGTATGTACTATGCTTAAAAGCCACACAGCACTGTAGAACAAGGCTATAAAATGTGCCTAATCCAAACATCAATAGAGACCCCATTAAGAGCGCTTCCACTGGCTTTTGCGTTGGAAGGATATGGTTTGTTGAATTTTAATCTACTGTATGCTGTAGCACTACCTCCTTAGGGATTGCTGATGAATTTGGGTCCCCCTATAGTCCTGCACAGTCGTCATTTCACATTTTCCACACAAGCTCTTATCCATAGACAGAAATCAGTCCTTGAGTGTGTTATTTTCTTGAGGGGATTAAAACTTGAATAGGGTAAGGCATGTATAGAATGTCCAAGGGAACCGAAATCTGAGGACAAATGTCCTGAAACTATTCAGGTACTCTTCTGTCACAGTCTGTCAGAGTGCTAGCCAGTAGCTCCTAGTTGTACCACCCCAGACCCTAGAAATCAGGGGTCTCCAAACTATGGCCCTCCAGGTGTTAACCACTTCCAGTCCGGACACATTTACCCCCTTCCTGACCAGAGCAATTTTCAGCGTTCAGCGCTATCACACTTTGAATGACAATTGCATGGTCATGCAACACTGTACCCATATGAATTTACCATTTTTTACAGATGAAACTTTATTTTGGTGGTATTTATTCACCGCTGGGATTTTAATTTTTTTGCTATGAAAATGTCCAAAAATTTCTTTAAAAAAAGTGTTTTATAAAATTTTGCAAATAAATAATTTCGTCATAAATCTTGGCAAAAATTTATTCTGTTATCGTTTTAAGAAAAAAAAAAAAAAAAACCCAAATTAGTTTATAACCAAAAATAATTTATAAACTTTTTTTACATTTTTATTTTTTTATATTTTATTATTTTTTTTTACATACTGTCACCCTAGCAGTACAGTGCCACCATGGGGACACTACTACTTTTGGGGGGTGATGATTTTTTTTTTTTTTTTTTACACTGATTGCTTTTACACCCATATAGGATGTAAAAGCAATCATTTCTCTTTCTGTCTACATTCTTGCAGCCATTGAGAACTACTGAGTGAGCTGTGATTGGTCACAGCTTGTCACATGGTACAAGGCTGTTGTGAATAGCCTTGTACCATGTGACCTCTGTGATCATTCACAGATTTCACATGTAGTAAGCAATGATGTCACAAGTGACATCTTGCTTACTACTTTGCATGTGATCACTGGGTGTCGCATGCTATTCTGTGGGCTTTTATTTCCTTCCCTTCCTAGCCACCCTCGTAGTTTGCTTGCCTATATAAGACATGCACACTGTAGGCCTCATTGCCTGAGCACCTGACAATTCTAAGTCTTCGGGACCACTGCCTGTACGCAAAGTTGGAGAAGCGACGCTCCTCTTCGAGCAAACCCAGGTTCCTTTCCCAGGTCACAGTCACAGATAAAGGCCTGCTTATGGATATGGCCAAACCTCAGGCTATCTCCAACTGGCCTCAGCCTTCTGGTCTAAAAGTTTTGCAGCGGTTCTTGGGGTTCACCAATTTCTATCGCCAGTTCATTCCCTATTCTGCTCTGGTAGCCCCAATCAACCTTGACCCAGAAGGGTACTAATGCCAGAACCTGGTATCCTGAGGCAGCCGAGGCTTTATAGAAGGTCAAATCTATCTGTCTGCATCTATTCTCATACAGACATTCTCTAGCCTCTCTTCTTGGAGATAGATGCTTCATCCTTGGGAGTGGGGGGGCCATTCTTCTCCAAATGCATGTTAGTAAGCGCTGTCCATTACTTTCCACATGTCCTCATTACTTTCCACATCCTAAAAAACATTATGGAGAAAGCATGACACCATCGGGGATCAGAACTTCTCGCTATTAAGCTGGCACTGCAAGAAAGGCGACATTTAGGAGGGAGCTCCACATCATATCCTGATCTATACTGATCATGAGAACCTCCAGTATCTGCAATCCGCCCGATGTTTGAATCCCAGACAAGCACAACGGGCTCTCTACTTTGCCAGGTTTAATTTTGACATCACCTGCTGGTTCTAAACATGCCCACGCCGATGCCTTGTCAAGATTGTTTGACACTGCTGACTGAGTGTCATGTTGAACCAGAACCTATTACTGCCAATCATATCCTAGCTTCCACCCGTCTTAGTCACATATTCCTCCTGGAAAGACTTTTGGCATATGGCTCTAAATTCCCATGGCATCCTGGTGTGCAACATACCTGTGCATTCCTGCACCATTACTACTGGTGGCCCTCACTTCAGAAGGATGCTGAAGATAAAGTTTGCCCCGTTTGTGTACAGTCCAAGTCCTTCAGGTCTGCTCCAGCAGATTTTACCTCTACCTGTTCCAGATGTACCTTGGCATTGCATCTCCATGGACTACCCCCTTCAGCGGGCTCCACAGTTCTGGGTGGTTGTTGACAGGTGTTCTAAAATGTGTCATTTCCTCCACTTCCAGGACCACCGTCTGCTGTCACTTTGACTTCCATCTTTAAAAGGATGTCTTCATGGTATGCCCTTGTGCATAGACTGATAGAGTTCAATTTACAGCTTGCTTCTGGAAGGCTCTGGAAACATTCTTTGGAATCAGCTGGACTTGTGTCTTTCAGTCAAATCGGCAAACTGAAAGTGCCAACCAGAATGTGGATAGGTATCATGACTTCATTTATGCCCATCAGGATAATTGGGTAGACCTTTTACCCCGGGCAGAATTTGCCCTCAACCATGCTAATGCAAGCACTGGTAAGTCTCCCCTTTTTCACGTTGTATGGTCGCCATCCTTCATTACCATTTCTTGTTCTCATCACTTCTGCAGTGCCTGCAGCTGCAAAGCCGCAATGATCTTTCAAATCTATCTGGGCAGAGGTTTCCTAGAATTTACATCTGGTAGCTTCCAAGTACAAAGTAAATTAAATTCTTCGCAGTGCAAGTCCAAAATTTCTTTCTGGAGACAAGGTTTGGCTCTCTAACAATATCCATCTCCGAGTACCCTCCATGAAATGTGCTCCTTGTTTCATAGGTCCCTTTACCATCCAGGTTAACCTTGTCACTTTAAAGCTCCGGCTCCCCTCACATCTAAGTATACCTAACGTTTTCCATGTTTCTCGCAAGACCATCTTCAGTCATCCTTCTACAGTCAGTACCTCAAATCAGTATGAATCAAGCAAGTCTTGGATTCCAAATTCTCCAGGGGGAGGAGTTTGTATCTGACTGGAAGGGATATAGTCCTCAGGAAAAAGTGTTGGATTCCTTCTACTGATGTTTCTGCACCTCGTTTGGTGAAACACTTTCATCAGAAGTTTCCTCTCAAGCCTGGCCCCAAACATGGGGAGACCTCAAAGGAGGGGGGTACTGTCACAAGTTAGCCTGCAGTTTCCAGCTAGTGTATGCTTGCTTCCTTGCTGCAGCACTTTTCCTACCCAGATTCCTTTCACATATGTAGTTAGCTGTGCTCACCGTTGGGCATTCTGTGGGCTTTGATTTCCTTCCCTTACTTCCTGGCCCACCTCCTAGTTTGCTTGCCTATACAAGACATGCTAATTGTAGTCCACATTGCCTGAGCAACGTCAGTTCTCCGAGGTCCCGTTAGCTTACTTGTGTATCCTGTGCCTGACTGCCCGTGTACCGATCACCCGGCTTAGTATATCATCTGCCTGTCCTGATCTCAGCTTGTCTCCTGGATTTTCCTTTGTCTCCTGTTTGTACTCTGCACCCTCAGCTGGGCGTACCTGGGGGCCACGACCTGGTTCCAGCAAGTCCATCCCCACCATCAGGGGCTCTGGTGAAGAAGCAGGCTGCGGCTTAGAATCCGTGCCCTGGGGAACCCAGAGTTGGTGATCTACAAGGGCTCACTACCACACATGCTTGACGATACATTTTTCAATTTAAAAGTTGCACCTAATCTTTTCAGGCATGGTGTGTTGATTCAGGAGCTACAGGTCACATGACAAAATGTCTTTATTCCCCTTTATCAAAGTAAAAAAAGAAAAAAGCACCACAGCTAATGGGGAAAAAAAATGGAATCCGGACAGTAAAGAAAACCGTCTCCTATTCCTTCTAATTCCCAGAGTGTCACCAGAAAGATAACTGAAAAATGTCCTGTATGTCCCTGCTCTTGAAACTAATCTGGTCAGTTAAGAAGCTCACAAAACAAGGCAATGTAGTGACCTTCCACAGTGACAGTTAACCCATCACAAAAGGAGAGATCTTCCTTGCAAAGGCTAGAATTACAGATGAACTGTATCAGCTAAACTGCAATGAGGTGGTTAATACGGTTGAGGAAAAAACAAGCATTAAAACTGCATTCACACAATACATTTGGCACAGAAGCCTTGACTAAAGAAATTAACTGAGAATGACCAGGAAAGTGGAATAAAAACGTTAGTCCGTGTGATCAAACAATGAAATTAACCATAGGTATAAAAAAAGAAGAAAAAAAAAAAAAAGCTTTTTCCAAAGCAGAGCACAAAGATCTGAATCAACTCCAAAGAGGCATTTTCTCACTTTTATAGATTACTCTAGGTATAAAACACTAATCGCACAACAAAAGTGAAGTACCAGAGAAAATTGAACAGTATTTCAAGTAGGTAACAAATTTGGCAAAATGCCGAGTGTATTGTGCCAGACAATAGAACAGATCCAAAATGAGTTGAGTGGGGTTGTTAGGATACAGTGTTCATATATTTTGTAGGACAACTACATCAGTATTCAGTAGAGAGCTATTCTTTACCCAGTAGATGGCAGTGTAAGTTTTGCAAGTTTGTAGCTGTATCTATGGGTAAACTATCTTTTCTCTGAATAACGTTTCCCATCTTGTTTGTAGTGAAGCAAGCAGAAAAGCACATGTGACTGCACTGTGTTCTGTAGGACTATATAAAGAATTAACAGATTTATTTATTTTTTTTTTTTAATATGCATGGGTATCCATATTTTCAGTGCAAGCTTTTGAGGTGTGCTCCTTCAAGGTCCAAGGAGTACTGCTTAGACCTTTAAGGGGCACACCCCAAAAGCTTGTCCTGAAAATCTGAATGTTTGTGTAAATAAAAGTATCAAGGACAGTACTCAATTGTTCTTGTTGAAGTGCACAAATACCCCAAAACTGCTCTGCTTAATAAACCAGTCAAAGGCATTCCTCATCATATGCAGACCCCAATGCACTGTGTCTAGCGGCTAAAATGGCAATTGCTACAGCTTGGAAGAAGCCGTTGGTGGAGTTGGCTGTGGTGAAGTGCAAGCTTACCTGGATAAAGACGAGAAGCTAGTTCGTATACTTTGTGACACTACAAGGCTTGAGAGGGTCTGGAATCCTCCGATACAATATCTACAAACTCCTGCATGAAGAGTGTTCCAGCAATGACCTAAGGGGCAGACAACCCGTCTCTTGACTTTGCTTTTCTTTTTTCCTTCCTCTCCAATCTTATTCACCCCTTCCCTTTTGGAAGCATGGCTTTTAGCAAAGGCCCAGTTGGCAGTATTTACTCAGTTTAGGACAGTTTTGATTTGGGGGTCTTCGCCCCTTGGTAAAGTTCAGCTTTTATAAACCCATTTGACATTGATTGTATCCGGGGGGGAATATGTTCCGCTCTGCGAAGGGTAAGCCAAGCTGTCCATGCCCAAACTCCTTGAGGAGTGGCTTTCACACCATGGCAACTTTTGCTAGTGATTTAAGATACATTTTAGCTGTAAATAAGTATCCTTAGTACCTTATGATTGCCAATTGGTTGGTTTAAGGCTGATTATGATCTTTATTTCTGTGTACCCACTTTATGCCACCTGCAAGACAATACCATCCTTCGGTTTGTGGTTGGATCTCTCAAACAGAGCCACTTGCAGGCTAAAGGCCTTTATATTCTTTATTTTTTATATTGTATGTAAACTTTCAATAAACATTATTAAAAAGAAGTGCTCAAATATGGCTACAATCACCTCAAGCATCATCTGTGAAGGTAAGTGCAGCAGGGACCAAGGGAGTGGAGAAGGTGTAGGGCGTTCGTACACCAGTACACCTTTTCACTTTTTCTGAAAAGGTGAGATTACACTTTAAAGTATTACAATACATATTTATGGGGACAAAAAGGCTTTTTGGTTATATCACCTAGCAAACATTTTAATTTCTACATATTCTAAAAAAAACCTTTATAGTTTAACCAGCGTAAAGTTTTAAAACTAGTTAAGTATCCTCTGAATGATACAGTTTGATACTAAATGGATAAGCAATGAAATGAAAGATTTGTGTGTATGACACAAAATAAATAAAATTCTAGAGCTGGATATATAGATGGTGTAAAAAACAAAAAAAAAAAAAGGGTGAAGAGGAGAGGGGGGTATGTGCAAACACTGACATTTAAATTTTCAAAAACACTTATCAATTACCTTTAATAATACTTTTCTTTACCCATGTTAATCTTTTAGCCACTTCCTGTCTACATGCATGTACTTCAGGACTGGTTGCGTGGCATTTCTCAGAATGGCCTTATGGTCACAACTGTGGACCATATCTGGGTCATGGGTGCTGAAATTACCACTTTAAGGATTTTCACACTCAGTGCTTACCACCCTATAAAAAATTAGCTGCATGAAGCAAAGCATCGCTGTCACTGCATGTGCACAGCCCTGATCATGTTCGAGTTTGGGTGGGTAGCCCGGGGAGGGGGGCCTTAAAACTACAGCTCGGCCACCTGTTACCACCCTGTGGCTGCCTGTTTAAAAGAGTCTTAGTCTCCTTTGGAAACCCTTGTTACAAGTAGACATGTGCAGAGCTAAAATTTGATTAATTTCCTTTAGTTAAATTAATTAAAATTACTTTCCAGAATTAGTTTTGTTTCTGAATGTAATTAGATTTTTCCAGTTTCGGCCGACCGAATTCCAAAAATTTTTTTTTCTTTTTCTTTCTATTTGAATGCGGCTGTCAAATTTTTCACATCTAAGAATTGCAATATGTTTGCATTTCATATTAGTTTCTTAATTAAAATCAAAATTTCATTATTTCTGACAATTTAGTTTCATGGTTTCGTTTACATTCGTTACGATCAAAATACTGAAAATTTAGAAAAAATTATTTCTGCTATAAAACATTCAATAAAAAAAAAAATTATGTATTCTGCTACATATTTTTGGTTAAAAAAAAATCTCAATAAGCGTATTTTTCTGAGTGGTTTACACAAACGTTATAGCATCTACAAACTGAGATATATACTGGAATTTTTTTATTTTTCATACTAGTAATGGCAGCGATAAGCAACTTATAGCAAGACTGCGATATTGCAGTGAACATTCTGACACTGGGAACCAGTGACACTAATAGTGATCAGTGCTAAAAATATTCACTATCACTGTACTAATGACACTGGCTTTAAAGGAGTTAAACATAGGGCAATCAAAGGGTTAAAAGTGTGTACTAAGGGATGTGCTGGATGTTATTCCCCGCTCCGCAGGAAAATGAAAACTGATATATCCCCACTGACAGGACATAGCTTTGCCTTGTTTATATAAAGCAAAGCTCTATTGTCTGTCTTTGTCCTCGCTGATCAGCGGGTGCCAGTGGTCATCCTTTTGGCAGCACCTGCTGATTGGCTTGTGCCGTGTCTAATCACAGCACAGCTGAGTCACCAGCAGTGCATATGCGCAATCCCTACCCGAAAGTGCTGGATCACGTACTAGGTACGTGATCCGCTGCAAGAGTGCCACTCAGTCGCCATAAACCTTACTAATGCGGTCAGTGGATATTATTGAAGGCTTTAAAAGGTGGTTGAAGAGGACTTGAAAAATGAGCATTAACTTGCTAAAGTTGAACTCAAGGATCAATTCCTTTCACCCCAACCTTCCTCTCCCTATGTAGAGCTGACAGACACGCACACAAACCTCACTTCTGTAGCCTACAAATAATTTTATTATGCAGTTGGGATTGCAGAGAAGAACTAAGACACCTAAAGCTCTGTCTTTTTTCTCTGCTGATCCTGACATCTTGGGAGCTAATAACTTCCTGTGTTGTCTACTTGGGCTGGAGTGGGACAGGGCTACTGAATACTTCTCCTTGCTCATAACATATTTGTTTACATACCCTTTAGGCATGCCTCATATGCCCATGATCTTCGACTGGTAATCATGGTATTGTGGGAACATCCTTTAACTCTAGGATAAAATTGTAAGCACATTGAGATCTGTGTTTGGGTGCAATTTGAATGCGTTAATTTGGCACCTGTGTGCTGTGGAGTGCAGCAGTGTATTGTAATGTGTGCATTGTTTGCCACTCGAAAATTAAATGGCACTAAAAAGTGTATGGGATGTTCAACCTCAACCATGTTCCACTGTGATACCAGATGAGGTCATGCCAACATGCCTCACCCATCATGAATCAGAGGCCATTGAACTGTGGATGCTGGTTCTAGGCTTGGTGTCCCCCAGCAGTGATGAAGACGGAGATGTAGCCTGGGATCGGACGGCTGCAGGAGTCTAGCCTCAAAGAATATGGGATCTCGCAGCAGTATCTGAAGCGGGTAGTCCATCGATTTGTAAAAATCAGAGAAGTCTGGACCTGGATCAAATAAGAAAATGTCACAACTGGGCTTACTCAGGAATCTGGATATTTTTTAGTCCAAACTGAACAAGCTTGCATATTTCAACACTGTACTGTATTTAGGTTGAGAGCCAGTTCTTCTGACCACAAGACTACTCTAAACTACTGGTCAACACACCAATTAAATAGATATTAGCAGCTGACAAGGGCAGACCTGCCATAAAAGACAGTATATAACTAATCCCATGCGGAATAATAATTCACTATTATAGTGGATGCAATTATATTTATTAAGATCACATGGATCATGGAACGGTAGACATTTATATCATGGTGAACACATTGTCAATCATGAAAATAAAGTCAGAAAAATACAAACAAAAACATTCTGCGTTTTCACTTAGCTGCGAGTATGGCAAAGAGCCAGATGTGAGTGGGTAAAGATTGCTTCTGTATTCATTATAGAAAGATTTCCTAATCTGTATCTTCTATCTTTAAAAGGTATCAGTTATTCCTTCCATTGTCCATCAATATGTAGTGACGACAACTTGAGTAGTAGAAATCCTGAAGAATAAATGTGTAATGAGTACAAAGACCCTAGAATAATTGCTAGAAGCCTGACATGAACTTGCAGTATCAAGATAAATCCTTTGTGAATCATATGGCCCCTAATGGAGGAATGAAATATGATGGAAAATATATATACCCTTCTTAGCAATTCATCATCACTTGGATTGATTAAAGTAGATTCATACTGTGTGGCCAATTTCAAATCGGCAGATATTTCTTAAGGTATTTTTAGTGGATAGCCGTAATTATGGCTCTAACACAAAGACAATTGTTACAGCATCAAATTCAAACAAAAATCAAGGGCAATTCCAAATGAAGGAAATTACCCTAGTAGAAACTATATTTCCACTGATGAGATCTAGATCTGTGTAAATCCTCTGTAGAGATGAGATTTATGTCCTCCTTGATAATAAAAAATAGTTGAACTATAGTAGAGATATCTTGATTGTGCACTGAGGCACTAAACATTTGAGTAACTAGCCTATTAGGGGCTCCAAAAATTCCTCTTATGTAAGAGCAAGGTGGTTCCTTTAACCATTTCCATACCAGGCACTTTTACCCCCTTCCCACCCAGGCCATTTTTCAGGTTTCAGCACTCTCACACTTTGAATGACAATTGCACGGTCATGCAACATTGTACCCAAACTAAAATTTTATCATTTTCTTCACACAACTAGAGCTTTCTTTTGGTGGTATTTAATCACCACCGGGGTTTTTCTTTTTTGCTAAAATTAACAAAAAAGACCGTAAATTTTGAAGAAAAAAAAAAAACCCGTTTGTGTTTCTGTTATAAAAGTTTGCAAATAAATAATTGTTCTGCATAAATTTAGGCCAAGATGTATTCTGCTACATGTCTTTGGTGAAAATAACCCAAATTAGGATGTATTTTTTAGTTTGTAGGAAAGTTAGAGAGTTCACAAACTACGGTATAGATCTGAATATTGATTTATCCTGAAGTACTAACAGCCAATCTAATTTCTTGAGGTCCAAGAATGTCAGAACAGTACAGATATCCCCCAAATGACCCCTTTTTGCAAAGTAGACAGTCCGACGTATTTAAGAGGCATGGCGAGTTTTTTGAAATTGTATTTTGTCATAATTTTTCAAAAAATTAAAAAAATTAATTTTCACTATTTTACATACTGTCACTAGTGCAGTACAGCGTCATCACATAACTGGCATGGCGGTGATCAGGGACACTGACTGGTGACAGCACGAAAAAAAAATATTTTTTTTATTATTTTTATTTTATTACATTTTTCTTTTAAGATTTTTTTTTCATATTTCACTATGTCCATTATTACCATAGTAACATTGTACTACTTTGAGGAAGTGATCAGTTTTTGTTTTTTTTTTGTTTTTTTACACAAAATTTGCTTACAGCATGGAATTACTTTGCTATAAACAAGCATTTACCTGAATGACCGATTCATTCAGGCTTTTTGTTTGTGCTTAGCTGTGATTTGGCCACAGCTAATCACATGACATGTGCATGTGATCGCTGTGACCATTCACAGCTAGACACTAGTATACAATGGATGGCATGAATGAAGCCATCCATTGTATACAACTGTCATGTGACCTGCTGTGATTGGTCACAGCAGGTCACATGGTACCGGCAACGGGGGCCGGTACTCAGATCTGTCAGTCATCGACCATGTCCGAGGTACACGGCTGGTGACAGATCGCGCTGCTGCGCGGCTCTGCAAGTGCAAAAACTGCGCATGTCCAGGAGTACGCCATATGGCGTCCACCCAGAAATCTACAGCATTTTGCCGGCCGCCAAATGGCTATTGGCCGGGCGGCTATTGGTTAAAGGATTCTTAGGCCCGATTGTCTCGCTTTGCATATGATGCTTAATCAAGGGGGGGAAAAAAAAAAAAAACCCACAGTATTCACCTATGAAAGGCCCAAAAATTTCTCTATATATAAAAAGTTCTGGAATTCCCAATTGAGGCTCAGAACATACAAGTCCCGTGTTACTTAAATAGCAAGGTGTGACTTAGCTCTATTCAAAGGTTACTTGAATAGCCACCGGTGGAAGTGATATGCCACTTGAATTTGAAATTAACTCCTGGTAGTCATAAGTACTGGCGGTTTTCCATCTTGCCTCGTGTTTGTCCAAGATGGAGACGTATGGCTTGTCTTTCCCCTCACGGACATTGCAGCATGGAAGGATGCAGAGATTGATGTCACTACGTTGACGTGTTTCGTCCGCCAATCATCACCGACTTCTTCAGAACTGGGAGGGGACCATTCCTTTTATAGTGCACGATTTGCATATTTCCATCATTTTGTCGCCCTCTTGTGTTGAAATGTCATCATTACATTGTTAGTCCAAATTTAATTCTAAAATAAATGATTGGCATTGAGCATTGAAGAATGGCTATATATTCAATTGAAATTCAGATGGTAAAAAGTGATTGTTATGATCTTATTGGCATCTGATGTAAATCAGCTATTAATACTATTTTCAGAACAATTTCACAATGAAATAATCATATAGGGATTTAAGGAATATTTTAAAATTTAATTCAGTGTTTAAACCATTTGGTATTAAGGTTCCCAGTGTATTAATCCGAAATTTCTCCTTTTGCAGCCCAACTACCTCTGAGGAGGTCTCTAAGGTCTTCACTGAAGCCCGCCTCACCACCTGCCCTCTGGACCCTATCCCCTCACAGCTCCTCCAGTCACCCCCCCCTCCATCATTCGCTCCCTCACCCACATCTTCAATCTCTCACCCTCCACCGATGCCTTCCCCTCCCCTCTAAAGCATGCACACATCTCCCATACTCAAAAAACCCCACTAACCTTAACAACCTTAGACCCATCTCCCTCCTGCCTTTCACTTCCAAGCTCCTTGAGCGCCTGGCCTACAATCGCCTAAGCGCCCACCTCACTGATAACCTTGACCCCCTACAGTCTGGCTTCTGTCCCCTGCACTCCACCGAAACCGCCCTACTTAAAATCACCAACGACCTCCTAACCGCCAAAGCCAATGGCCACTACTCTATCCTCCTACTCCTAGACCTCTCCGCGGCTTTCAACACTGTTGACCACCCTCTCCTCCTTGCCAAACTGCACTCCCTTGGAACCAGGGATGCTGCTCTCTCCTGGTTGTCCTCCTACCTTTCCCAACGCTCCTTCAGCATCACCTACAACACTGCCACCTCCCCCTTCCTCCCCCTTTGTCGGGGTCCCCCAAGGCTCTGTCCTCGGGCCCCTCCTCTTCTCCATCTATACCTCCTCCCTTGGCAAACTTATTCACTCCCAAGGCTTCAAGTACCACCTCTATGCCGACGACACTCAAATTTACCTCTCCACCCCCCACCTCACTCTCTGCCCACATCGCCTACCTCCTAAACGATATATCAGACTGGATGTCGCTCCATTTCCCTAAACTTAACCTATCCAAAACCGAGCTCCTGGTCTTCCCCCCCACCCCAACCCCCCATCCTCTCCATCACTACTAACAACGCCACCATCTCTCCCACACCACACGCCAAACACCTAGGTGTCACCCTGGACTCCCACCTTTCCTTCCTACCCCACATCCAACTGCTATCTAGATTTTGCAGGCTCCACCTCCGCAACATCTCCAAGATACGCACATTCATCACCCCAGACACCAAACAACTCGTACACTCCCTCATCTCACGCCTGGACTATTGCAATTCCCTTCTCAATGGCCTACCCAAATGAACGCTATCCCCACTCCAGTCGATCCTAAGCTCCGCGGCTAGACTCATCCACCTCACCAACCGCTCCACATCTGCCTCCCCCCTCTGCCAATCCCTTCATTGGCTCCCGATTGCCCAACGCATCAAATTCAAACTGCTAACTCTGACCTACAAAGCCATTCACAATGCCGCCCCAAACTACATAACTGACCTGATACCCAAATACTACCCTACCCGTGCCCTCCACTCCTCACAGGACCTCCTATTCTCTAGCTCCCTGGTCTCCTCCTCCCACACCCGATTGCAGGACTTCTCTAGGACTTCCCCCATCCTCTGGTACTCCCTCCCCCAATCCATCGGACTGTCACCTACCCTCCTCACCTTCAGGCGCACCCTGAAAACCCCCCTCTTCAGAGAAGCCTACCCCAACCTCACCTAACAACTAACGTCCTCCACTCCTCCCACCACAGCCATTTCCTCCTGTACCACCTTCCCCTCCCTCCTAGATTGTAAGCTCGAAAGAGCAGGGTCCTCAAACCCCTCGTGTATTGTATTGTTACTGTCTTGTCTCATGTTCTGTCCCCCCTGCTACTGCACAGCGCTGAGCATACCCTTTTGCGCTATATACTGTATAATATTGTAAAAATCTCTTCTAGAAGAAATTTAAAAAAGGAAAATATTTTTTACTTTTAGACCATCAATTTTACCTTTATGCATTTCCTTAAAATGTTGAGCGAAGAGATTTTCCTTTTATCATTTTTATATTCATTTTTAATATCCCTTTAAAAAGATTCCGAAAGAAAACTGGTTAACAAAATTGGGTAAGACCACAGGTATGTACCCTTGTGGTCATTGCCAGATCAGTCCCTATATACATAAAACTAATTCCACAATGTAGATGACTCTAAAACCTATGAAATTAAGAATTTTATAAATTGCTCTAGTAGTAGAGTAATTTATAGGTTAGAGTGCCCATGTAAGAAATTTTATATAGGAAAAAACAAAAAAGACCATTAAAAATATGTATTAGTGAACATATAAAGGGATATTAAAAATATCAAAATAAGAAAGGGAAAATCCCTTCGCTCAACTTTTTAAGGTAGTACATCAAGGTAAAATTGATGGTCTAAAAAGTAAAGGTATTTTCCTTGTAAATATTTCTTCTAGAAGGAGATTTTGACAAAATCTTTCTGCAAAAGGAGAAATTTTGGATTTATACACTGGAAACCTTAATACCACATGGTTTAAACACTGAATTAAATTTTAAAATATTCTTTAAATAAATCCCTATGATTATTTCATTGTGAAATGAACTATATTATGTCAAAATGTGAATATTTTATGATATTGCCATCTGATGTAAATCAACTATTAATACTATCTAATATATAGCCATTCTTCAATGCCAATCATATTTATTTTTAGAATTAAATTTGGACCAACAATGTAATGACATTTCAACACAAAAGGGAGACAAAATGGATGGCAATATGCAAATCGTGCACTATAAAAGGAAAGATTCCCTCCCAGTTCTGAAGTAGTCCGCGATGATTGGCAGATGAAACGCGTCAACGTGGCCATGCTGCGATGTCCATGAGGGGAAAGAGGCAAGCCGTACACCTCCATCTTGGAGAAACACGAGGCAAGACGTAAAACCGCCAGTATTTCTGACTCCCAGGAGTTAATTTCAAATTCAAGTGGCATTATATCACTTCCACCAGTGGAAAGTAACCCTTGAATAGAGCCAAGTCATAACTTGCAATTCAAGTAACACGGGACTTATGTTTTGAGCCTCAATTGGGAATTCCAGCACTCAGAGAAATTTTTGGGCCTTTCATAGGTGAATACTGATTTTTTTTTTATCTCATAATAAGCATCATATGCAAAACGGGACGATCGGCCCTAAGAACCCTTTAAAGGAACCCCCTTGCTCTTACATAAAAGGAATTTTTGGAGCCCTTAATAGGCTAGTTACTCAAATGTTTAGTGCCTCAGTGCACAATCAAGATATCTCTACTATAGTTCAACAATTTGTTATCAAGGAGGACATAAATCTCATCTCTACAGAGGATTTACACAAATCTATATCTCATCAGTGGAAATATTATGGTTTCTACTAGGGTTATTTCCTTCATTTGGAATTGCCCATGATTTTCGTTTGAATTTGATGCTATAACATTTGTCTGTTTTAGAGCCATAATTACTGCCATCCACTGAAAATACCTTATTTAAAAAATATCGGCTGATTGAAATTGGCCATACACTATGAATCTACTTTAGTCAATCCAAGTGATGATGAATTGCTAAGAAGGGAATATATATTTTTTATGTTTCATTCCTCCATTAGTGGCCATACCATTCACAAAGGATTTATCTTGATACTGCAAGTTCATGACAGGCTTCTAGCAATTATTCTAGGGTCTTTGTATTCATTATACATTTATTCTTCAGGATTTCTACTACTCATGTTTTCATCACTACATATTGATGAACAATGAAAGGAATAACTGATACCTTTAAAGATAGAAGATACAGATTAAGAATACTGAAGATTCATATATATCTGGATTCAATATATGGACTTTCTATAATGAATATTATAGAATATATTATATAATAGCACTAATATGACTACAATCACCTCAAATATAATGAATACAGAAGCAGTCTTTGCCCACTCATATTTGGCTCTTTTTGCCATACATGCACCTAAGTGAAAACCCAGAACCTTTTTTGTTTTTATTTCTCTTATTTTATTTTCATGATTGACAATGTGTTCACCATGATATAAATGTCTACCTTTCCATGATCCATGTGATCTAAATATAATTGCATCCACTAGAATAGTGAATTATTACTCCACATGGGATTCGTTATATACCATCTTTTATGGCAGGTTTGCCCTTGTCAGCTGCCAATATCTATTTATAAGTTGTTTGGTTTAAGAATCCACACCCTAATAGTGGTGAGTCGGGGAATTACATGTTAATGGGTTGATACACCCCGATTTTTGGCACTTTTTTGTATCAACACACCAATTCCCCAGCATCTAATTATTCATAAAGTAAAAACAACCTGCACTCACTAAGAGCAATTGTGCACCTCTTAGTAGCTGATGTGCAAGGTCAGACGGCTGACTGGGTAGCAAACTTTCAGGTTTCAAGTGACCCGTGAATCATGCACAGCCTCCATGTCATTCTATACAGTGCATGCATTATCCAAGTGGACGGTGAATGGGCCTGAGCTCTGTCACATGGGGAAGACCTCTGTCCAGCATTATACAGTTATTACAAATCTATAATAGCAAGAGAGCTTTGCACTAAGTCTGTAGTGCAGATAAATGTAGAATGGCAAGTTCTTGCACCAGGGTAAGTTGGTATTTAAGGAAACCTGTAATGTGGATGCGGTCATTCTTTATCTGCTTTTGAACATGCTGGTTGCCTGAATGTGTGGTTTCAAATTAGAGTTTCAGACCCAGAACATGTATGCAGCAAGAAATTCAGAACACCTCTGTATACTTGTAGCAAGTCCAAGATGCACAAGATAAAAGCCATTGAATCAGACTGTCTGGTAGCAGCTTCAAAAAATAAGGACAGCAATGGTGACTACCATATAGCATAGTTGCCCAAACAAAAGCTTCCCAGAGCACTGAGTTTTCTAAAGCCATCTGAACAGTATGCTTTAAGGCCCACTTGTCTGAAAACTTGGACCAAGACCCTCCATTGTCTGAAAACTTTGAGTAAACTGTCCCAATCAGGATAATGGATTTAAATTACTCACCCAGTTCTGTAAACAGGGATTCAGCACAGCTGAGAAACACACTTGTGTACAAATTAAATGAATGGGATCATAAGGTCTTATTGATATTATAAAGAGAAGTCTGAATACCTTTAGCAATGCGCAGCTCTACATCCAATACCCCGCTATTGGTCACAGATGGGAAGGGAGGAGGAGGTTCCACAGAGGACACTAGCTTTAGTGACAGAGTGATGTTGTACAGACATTGAACTGTCACCCTGGAAAAAAAGAAAGAAAGAAAAAGAAAGAAAAAAAAAAAAGTATAGTGGAAGTTAAAAGCACAATAGAATTCTAACACCCATGTTGTATAGCTATGTACTCCCCACGTTATGATCTGCAACAGATTTTTGCTGTGAAAGTGTCCTGCAAATGGTATTTCACCAATTGTATAAACCTTTATTGGAATACACTAAAGCTGAACTGCAGGAATTCAGCCACATTGTAATATGTCCTGACTTATTATGAGTCAAGTCCAACAAAGTGCACATCACCTTGTGGACTAATTTCGTTAACTGACAAGTTTTATAGAGCATAGCTAAAACTACTTTCAGAACTTCGATGCTGGACCATCAGCTCCTGTAGCTGCAGAGTTGCATGCAGCTGCTGTGCCCACCCCTCCCCTGCTTCTGCCCTATCACAGAACATTTGTTTTATGTGAACCAATTCATAGAATACAAGGCCTTCTGTGAATTAGTAGCAGAGGTGGACAGTGCTGTTGTATGAGAGCAGAAAGCATCTGTCAGAGCCCCAAAAGTGTAATAGCTATCCACCATAAAAAATGGTCAAATGTAAATTAAATTGAGGAGTCCAGGAGATGCACCCTGTTGGGCTTAACGTATAGTAAGCCAGCAGATTTTGTAAAGTAGCCAAATTCCTGGTGTTTAGCTTTAAGGGACATAGGATGAGTAAGTGAGTATATAGGATTATACTGCTTCCGTCACAAAATTGGACACTGGCACAAAGTTGCAAGGACAGTCTAGTATAAAAATACTCTTGCGCTCCCATCATGCTTCAGTTTTGTAGTAACGCAATAGTAGAAGAGGGTCATAAGAATTGAGATCCCAAAATGTACTGCAAGAAAGGATTTTTGGGCAAAAGTCCAATTCATTAAAAGTAACAGGATGAGCAATTCAGGTAAATACAAATGTTTAAATGTAGTCCAACTGAGGGTTTGACAACTCAACACAAAAAAAAAAAAAAAAAAAAAAAAAAAAAAAGTCAATAAACCCATGTGAACAGAAACAGTAGAGGTTCAATAGAGCTCACAGAGCCACCTGAAGTACCTCATTAATGAACATCTGATAAGACCTGAACATCCACCTGTTAAGACTTGAAAACGGTTTGGACAAAAGACCAGGTGGCAACCTAGCAATGTGAGAAGCGGATGCCTAATGCTGAAAAGCCCAAGAAGCACTGATCTAATGGAGTGCACTTGACAGGGAAAGATGGAAACTTGTCCTTAAATCTATAAGCTAGAGCGAGTCGGAGGAGGAGCCTAATCGTGGCGGTGTGAGAGAGAGCGATGTGAGCGCTCTCCGCAGGATAACCGCCCTCCTTCCCTTGACGTTCCCCATGGAAGCTGCTAAACTCCCCGCCTGAGATCTTACGGCAGAGGGGGGGTCCTGAGAGTGAAGTGGAGGAGACGGAGCTGCGGGAGTTCTGGACGGTGAGACGGCTGGGAATCTCTCACCTCTGACTGCTGGGAGTGCGGGTGACGGGAGGTGGTCACGTGACCCGCCGAAGGGCAGTACTGGGAGACGGAGAAGCCGGCCGGCTTCCTGAAGCAGAGGGAGACCCCGGCTTTCCGACCCAACAGAAGAGGAGGGAGAGAGAAACGGCTGGCTTCCTTTGAAACTGAAGCCGCTCGGGCAGAGAGATTTACATGACCGTCGGTACCCACGAGAGAAACGGAGAGAGAGAGAAGAAAAGAGCCTCGGAAAACCCCCCCTTCACCTCTCCCCCCCCTCCTCTTCTAACCCCTCTCCCCCCCCTCCCCTCCTGAGCTGAAGGGAAAAGGAGCAGAGCCACACCAGAATGCTGACAGCCTCACTGGAACGAAGCAGCGGGAAGGAGGGTGAGTGAGACTATCTGGATTATATATTAAATCTATTTATGGATAGCTTCTTGGTGTGGCAGAAGAAATATATATAGAGAAAAAGGGGGAACCACCAAATAGTTTGAAGAAAGTAGAATTTACCTAAAGGACTTATTATCAGTATATATCTTAAAGTTTAAAAAGAGAACTCGGATACAGTTAAAAATATGAAGAGCAAAAATAGTAAAGGGAATGCCCCTAAACACGCCCAATCAGGAACAATTAGAAAATTTACATCTCAAGGTAATGTGACCCCAGAAAGAACTCAGGGGGCAGGTGAAAAAAGTATAATGGAGAACAGTATGGATAAAAGCGCCAGATCTCCAGTAGAAATGGATAATAATCAACAAATATCAGGAGAAATAGAGTCAAAGGAAAATGAAGGAGAACTACAAATCCCAAATAAAAAGGAAATGGCGGAAATGTTTAAAAATTTGGAAAAATCAATTAAACAGGAAATGGGAATTATTCGGAAAGATCTGGGACATCTCTTGACTAGAGTAGAAGATACAGAAGAAAAAATCAATAAACATGCTCAAACTCTTTCTGAACTGAATAATCAGATACTAGAGATTAGGCAAGAACAAAAAAAACTGGGATATAAACTGGAGATACAAGGTAACATACACAGGAAAAAAAATCTCAGGATAAAAGGAATTCCGGAGCTTATACAAGATAAAGAATTAAGAGAGACGATACAAAAAATCTTAAACTCCATTATGGGTAGACCTAGAACAGAGACATGCATATTGGACAATATATATAGATCAGGAAAGGCCCAACGAGATCGGGCGGAAGAGAGACCGAGAGATGTAGTGGTTCAATTTAATAAAATTGGAGAGAGAGAAGAAATATGGAAGAAGACAAAAGGAAGATATAATATTGAGTATGAAGGGAAAAATATACAAATCTTTGCAGACTTGACACCTGAGACATTATGGAGAAAGAGATCACTGAGACCCTTAATAGAACAGATGAAAAAACAAAACATACAGTATAGATGGAGCGGCTCAATGTGTCTAATCGGATGGAAGAATGGAGTTACTGCATACCTGAGATTTCCTGAGGATTTGAGAGACTTTTTTGACAAACTTAACATTCAAAAAGTAGAGGTTCCAGGTTGGGAGGTTGAGGGAGGGGAAAACGTCGAGGGAAAAGAGCAATGGCAGCAAATTAGAAGAAAGAATAAAGAAGGGATAGAAAGGGGAACATTGAGGGAAATGGAGGGACGGTGAACCGTACAAGGTTAGAGTTCAACCTCAGGGCCAAGATCCAAATGTGACAGTAAGCTCACAAAGGATTAGATGGTAAAAAATAGGCCTGATGGGAGGGGGGGGTTCGAGGGGGGAGGGAGGAGGGAGGGGCAGGGGAGGGGGGAGGTGAAGAGGGAGGGTAGGGGGGGGGGAGGAGGTAAAAGATGGTATAGGGGGAAGGTTTTAAAAATACTCTGCATAGGGACGAGATGTACTCAAGAATTATGGAAGATATAAAATTTATAACATATAATGTAAAAGGGTTGAATAGTCCTGGGAAGAGATTTAAGCTATTTAAGGAGTTACAACACAGAGAAGCCTCGGTAGTTTTTTTACAGGAGACGCATTTTGAGATTAAGTCAAATATCAAATTAAATACTAGAAACTATCCAACATGGTTTTATGCAGACTCCCCAATTAAGAGAGCCAAAGGGGTGGCAATTGGGTTCGCTAAAAACGTAAGGTGGGAGGTGGAAGAGAGAGAGACAGATCCTGAGGGGAGATTCTTGTTTCTGAGGGGCAGATTACAGGAAATAGAGTGTACAGTGGCGAATATTTATTGCCCAAATAAGAGACCGGAGGTATACCTGAAAGGGATATTAAGAAAATTGAGGGACTTTAAAAAGGGAAGACTGATAATGGCGGGAGACTTGAATTTATGTCTAGATCCACAGATGGATACAACATCTCGTGTGCAACGAGAGGGAGGTAGGTCTATGAAGACTTTGAAGAAGGAGATATATGAAGGGCAACTAGTGGATATATGGAGGATAATGCATGGAAAGGAAAAAGACTATACTTTCTTCTCTAATGCACACGAGATTTATTCAAGACTGGACTATATAATGGTAGAACATCAACTTATCGAGAGGGTGGCCAAAGTAGAAATAGAGACAATGACTCTCTCAGACCATGCCCCAGTTATAATGAAGGTGAGATGGGGGAGACAACTGACAAGGGGGGTGGGATGGAGATTAAACGAGGCCCTTCTATTAGATCAAGAGATCGATCAGCAGATCAGACGGGAAATGGAAAGATATTTTCAGGAGAATGAAACAGGAGATGTTTCAATGGCCACTGTCTGGGAGTCCCATAAGGTATATATTAGGGGTATATTGATTGCGTTAGGAGCAAAAAAGAAAAGAGAAAGGAGTAAGAAAATGACAGGGCTCTTAAAAGATATAAATGACCTGGAACAGATCCATAAAAACAGAATAACATGTGAGATAAGACAGAAGATAATAGGAAAGAAGAAAGAATTGGAGATATTAATGGAAGAAGAGATGAGGAGAGTACTTAATAAAGTTGCAGTGGAGAGGTACAGATGGGGAGATCGTCCAGGAAAATATATAATGAAGGCCCTGAGAAAAAAGAAAACTAGAAATTACATAGAAAAAATAAGAAACCCCAAGGGAGAAATGGCTCACTCTACTAAAGAGATTGGGAAGGTGTTTGAGGAGTATTACAATAAGTTGTATAATATTAAGTCTCAAAACTTAGTAAATAATAGTGAAAATGAGAACAGAGAAAAAAGAAAGGCATATCTAAAAAATGCAGAACTACCAAGGATAGATAAAGATCTATTGAAATCCCTGGAATTAGAAATCACACAGGAGGAAATAAAAATAGCACTAAAAGACACTAAGGTGGGGAAAAGTCCTGGCCCGGACGGATACACCGTGAGGTACTATAAAAAATATAGTGAACTATTGATACCAAAGTTGAAGGAATATATGAATGCCCTGGGGGGAGAAATGGAGATTAGACAGGAATCCCTACAAGCTCATGTAACACTTATACACAAGGAAGGGAAGGATCCTACTCAATGTTCAAGTTATAGGCCAATTGCACTCCTAAATGTAGATACAAAGTTATATGCGAAGGTCTTAGCAAATAGGATCAAAGACTTAATGCCAGAATGGATCCAGGGAGATCAGGTTGGCTTTGTGTCAGGGAGGGAGGGTAGAGATAACGGAATTAGAACTCTGTTGTTGATCCAGAAAGCTAAGAAAGGGAAAACCCCGGCAGTGATTCTCTCGATCGACGCTGAAAAAGCTTTTGATAGAGTAAACTGGAGCTTTATGATGGACACCCTAGAGATCATGGGGGTAGGTAGTAGAATGAGGGAATGGATAGGAAAATTGTATAAAATGCCATCCGCGGTTATTTTGGTCAATGGTGAAAAATCGGCACCTATAAGGATGTCAAATGGCACTAGACAGGGATGTCCACTGTCCCCTTTGTTGTATGTGTTAACATTGGAACCCTTACTAGAAACAATTAGGAGGAATGCAGATATAAAGGGAATACAAATAGGGGAAACGGAACATAAGGTGGCAGCTTTTGCAGACGATCTGTTGTTCTATGTGGGTAATCCTAGGATAACACTCCCGAATTTAATGAAAAGCTTAAAGGAATATGGAGAAATATCAAACCTAAAAATCAACCTGACAAAAACTGAGATCTTGAATATAAATCTCCCGAATGGTGAGAAAGAAAAGATAAAAAAAGAATTCCCTTTTACATGGAGAGATAGAGAGATAAAATATTTAGGAGTCAAACTTTCTGCTTCATATTCAAAATTGTATAAATTAAATTATATTTCCCTTTTAAACGAGATTAAGGAGGAACTGAAGAAATTGGGAGGAGGAATCCCCTCCTGGTTAGGACGAATAAATCTGATAAAAATGATAATTGTACCCAAAGTTTTGTATAAATATCAAATGATCCCAATAAAACTCCCAGAAGCATTTTTTAAAGAAATTAAAAGGATGATAACAAAATTTATATGGAAAAATAAAAAACCTAGAATATCGTATGATTTGATAAGTAGACGAAAAGAGAGAGGGGGACTGGGAGTGCCAGACTTTGGGAGATACTATAATGCTGTAGTTTTAGCAAGAATTTATGATTGGACACACAATAAAAGGGGGAAAAGATGGGTAAAGATAGAGAATGACTTGAGCGGAGTTGACCTGAGTAGAAACATATGGGCACCAACACAATATAGAGGTTTAAAAGAAACCACGAGCGTGTTTACATTGAACGTTTTAAGGGTTTGGGACAATTTACACAAGTATATGCACTGGGATTTTAATTCACAATTAATGTCACTAAGGAATATAGAATACTTCCCACCAGGTATTGAAGGGAGTATGGGAAAATGGATTAAAAAGGAAGACATTCAACTAAGGGATATTATGGATGGAAAGAAGTTGAAAACATTGAAAGACTTAAAAAAGAGTGGAAGGGAACTTTTTATTAAGATTGATGAGTGGAAATATCACCAATTAAATCACTTTGTTGAGAGTCTTCCGAAACCCATAAGAGGGAGAAAGGAGTGGAACATGTTTGAGAGGTTGCTGGAATCACGGGGAGACGGAAAACGGGGCACGGCAAAAATTTATAAAATTCTTACCGAGTTAGCTACGGAATTAAAACCAAGCTATATAGAAAAATGGGAAAGGGATTTAGGAGTGGAGATAGATGAGGATAAACAGAGGAAGATATATAGACTCACGCACGAGAACACTAGTATGAGAGAGGTGGAGGTAAACTATAAAAGTTTAGTAAGATGGCACATTACACCAATTCTAGAGCACAAAATAGATATAGAGAAAACACAAGAGTGTTGGCGTGGTTGTGGAAAGATTGGTACATGGTTTCACATCTGGTGGGAGTGCCCAAGGATACAAAATTTTTGGAAGATAACAGTCAACTTAATTGAGAAAATCTCAGGAATAAAGATAGGATTAGACCCACAAGTGTGTTTATTACATAAAACAGATTTACCAGTGAATAAATATAAAAACTCGGGTATATGGTACTTTGTGAACGCAGCGAAGGGGTTGATACCCAAATTCTGGCATAGCTTGGAAGTTCCGAAAGAGAAGGATTGGGTAGAAAGAGTAAATCAGATTAGTAGGATGGAGAAACTATACTATACCCAGGAAGATAAGATGGAGATATATAACAGGAGATGGGAAAAATGGGAAGATTTTGTACACCATAGGAATATATATGAAGAAATGCCAGGAGAAGATTCTTAATTTTATATAGATGGAAGTAAGAGAAAAATGCAGAGTGGGAGGGAGGAGGGATGGGGTAGGGCATAAGGGTAGAGGGAAGGGAAAGGAAGAAAAAGGAGGTAACAGAAAGAAAATAAGAGTAAAAATATTATATGAGAATGTAGATGAAATGCATTATGCTCTTCTTTCATGTTCCCCTGTTTTTTTTTCTTTTTTTTTTTTCCTTTCTCTTTTTATATGTAATTATAAATGTGAAAATTTAATAAATATTTGAATAAAAAAAAAAAAAATCTATAAGCTAGAACGAGCCTCTGAATCAACCTGGGAGAAAGAATGAAGCCGGTTGTCCCTTATGGGGACCTCAGGAATGAAAGTCTAATAGAAGCTGTAGTAGAGACTCCACACCACATCTAAACAGTGGAAAGAAATCTGGGATGCCACTGAACAAAAGATAGGAAAAAATCCTGGTTAAGGTGAAAATAATAAACCATCTTGGAAAAGAAGAAAACAGGCCTTGGTCCTTAAGACAACCTTGTCTCTGTAGCACAATACGCAGATTAAAGTTGTACAGATTAAGGCTGCCAATTCAAACTTGTGTTGCTACAAGGTTGCCTTCCTTGTTGCCATCATTGCAAGCAAAGAGGGGAATATCTTGGATATGTTAAAAGGCTAATTTGTGGAGAACTGACAATCAGGCAACAGGGTTAACAATATTAGTAACATTCTGTACAATTTTCACGAAGACGTGACAGAGGCTATATTTGAGAAAGAACCTCTATGGCTTAGATTTAACCCTTGATGGCACTCAAGGTCAAATGTTGATCCAGACCAGAGAAACGATTGGATTCATCCCATAGGGTATTTCCCTGGAATGAAAATGCCTTTCCTCGCACCTTGGGAAATGCTTTCCAGATGTGACAGACTTCACCAGCTTTCCTAGCTTTCACGAGCATAGGGATAACTGAGTCAGGAAGGCGCCCATCCTTCAGGACCTGGACTGTTAAAGACATGAACTGAGTAGGGACTCATTCGTTGGGACAGAAGATTGACAACTGGGAGGGTTCGCAGAATCTTCCAGGCATATGAGGAGGTCTGAGCACAAGATCCATCTGGGCCAGTTTGGAGCCATAAGAATCACCAGAATGCCTCCCATCTCAATCCTGCAGAGCAAGAAAGGTATTTTGAAGGAAGAAAGGTGTAGAAGGTGTAAAGGAAGTCGGCAGAACATCCACTACAAAGGCTAGAGGAGCCCTTGAACCTGGAGAAAAACCTGCTCAATTTGTTGTTGAAAACTGGCAGCAAGGAGAATAAAGTTTAGCATCCCCCACCTGTAGCAGAAGTTTTTAGTACCTTGAGGTTAAGAGACCATTCTTTGAAATCTATACGTTAAATTGAAGAAAGCCTGCAAATTCTTCATACCAGGTTGGTGCACAGGCAAATGCTCATCCAAATTACTTGTAATTTTTTGTTGTATTGTTCTGCATCATTTGGCATCTTACTCTGCACTATTAGTTAGGTGCTAGTTAGTCGAGTCCTAGGGAAATGCTCTCTTGCAGGTTCCCGCAGTATTGGTACCTCACAGAGAAAGCTTAGAAAAATACTATACTGCAATTAACTGAAGTAAAATTGCGCTGGATTGAAGACTTAAGCTGCCTGTGGATGGTGTCAAGTCAGCAGGTGACCATACTGTCCAAACACTGGGTCTAAAGTAGGTATATCAATGCATACAGTGAACATTTGAAGCAGAACAGTCAAATTCTTCCCAAGCCAGAATCTGGTCAGCTTTTATTTGGGCTGCAAGATTTCCTCATTGTGACTGAATCCTGATGATCATGCAGTTGAGAGGTCCAGCATTTAGTGATACCTGAAGTGCTCTGAGTTCCAATATATTGTTCGGGAAACCAGTAACCTTTAGTGACCAAGTCCCTTGCACAAAGATTGTTCAGGACTCCTCCCAGCCTGATAGGTTGATGTCCATTGTTAAAACCAGTGGAAGAAATTTCAGCTGGACTCATGTGCCACCAGGCCATGGCAAGCCTGGTTTTGGACTTCAGGTACAGATCAGGTTTCAAAGCCCCACTGCCTGGAGGACCTTGTACCCAAATGCCTGCTCCTTACTTGATAGGAGATCCAGGCGATAATGCTTCACAAAAGGTAGAGAACTTGGACCAGGTGGCTGCCTTACATATTTCCTCCGGTGAAGCCTCATCTCTCTCTGCCCAGGATGCTGATAAGGATCTAGCTGAGTGAGCATTAGCAAAGGGGGGAGGAATCCTTAAAATTCTGTAAGATTCCATGATAGCTAATCTAATCCATCTACCTATAGTGGACTTGGATGCACTGGAACCTTTCCTTGCACCTGCAAATACAAACAGGGAATCCGAATTTCCAAAGTCCCGGGACTTACTGAGAAACTATAAGACGCCTCTTTACCTCCAGCAAATTTAATCTTTCTTCCTTACCATCAGAAAAACAAAAAAAGGTCGGTAGGACTATATCCTGGGACCTATGAAAAGAGGACGACACCTTAAGGAGAAAACCTGGATCCGTTTTGAGCATGACCCTGTCCTCAAACGGTCAGGTAGGGTTCCTTAATGGAGGGTGCTTGCAACTCACTTACCCTACGGGCTGACGCGATTGTCACAAAAAAAAAAAAAAAGTTTTTAAAGTCAAATTCCATAGAAGATTTTTCCAGAGGTTCAAAGGGTCCGAGGATCAAAGCCTTCAGAACTAGGGATAGATCCCAAACTGGACAAGACCTGACCTTATCCGGTCTGGACTTCGAGCTGAAAAAATCCACTACAAAGGGATCCTGATGCAGGGGGGCCTGCAGAAAGATACTGAGGGCCAAAGCCTGCACTTTTAAGGTGCTGATTGAGAGTCCCCGATCCGCCCCTTCCTGAAAAGTCCAAAACCGCCAGAATATCTGGGGGGCCCCGCCGCTTGCTTGACAACCAAGAATTGAACTTCTTCCAGACCTTCGCGTAAATGGCTCTGGTTACCGGCTTGCGGCAGTTTACCAGAGTCTTTATCACAGTGTCTGAAAACCCTCCGGCTTTCAGGAGCTGCTCTTCAAAAACCATGCCGTCAACTTCAAGGTTCTGATCTGAGGATGCAGAACAGGACCTTGAGAAATCAGATCCTCCCTCTCTGGGAGAGGAAATAGAGAGTCGAGATAAGACTGTTCAGAAGAGAAAACCAGGGTCTTTTTGGCCAAAAGGATGCTATCAGAATAAGATCCGTCTTTTCCCCCACAAACTTCTGCAAGACCGCTGGGATCAGTCTCACAGGAGGGAATGCGTAAGATAGGTTGAAATCCCACGAACTCGTAAGGGCATCTATCCGCAAGGCTTGTTCTCGTGGATTCAGGGTGAAAAACTGACTGACCTTCCTGTTTTCCTGGCGAAGCAAAAAGATCGGCCTCCGATATCCCCCACTTGCGCATTATATCTAGAAAGACCTCCTGGTTGAGAGACCAATCGTCGTGACTGATTGGCCACTGACTTAGGAAGTCCGCTAGGGAGTTTTGCAATCCTTTTAAATGAATGGCAGAAACCGAAAGCAGATTTTGCTCGGCCCAGGATAGAATGTTGCCGGCAATCTTCTGCAGAGAGGGGATCAGTGTAGCTCCCCGTTTGTTGATATAAGCCACTGCAGCTTTATTGTCCAACCGGATCTGTGACGGTCCAAAAGCTGTGTTCCAAAGGCTTCCAACGCCCTTTGTACTGCCATCAGTTCCCTCTGATTCAAGGATATCTGAGACTCCTTCCAAGACCACAGCCCCTGGGCTGCCATGTCTCCTAGATGGGATCCCCAACCATAACTGCTGGCATCGGTTGTAACAGTGAGCGGAGCCGGCTGGTTCCACTCCAGTCCCCTGGCCAGATTTACTTCGTTCTGCCACCACCAGAAGGATCTTTTGACCCTGGATGGGAGCTGGACTGCTAGATCTAAGGTAGACCTGTCTCCGTTCCAAACCCTCAGCAGGAATGCCTGAAGAGTCCTCTGGTGGAGCCTTGCCCACGGGACTGCTGGAAAACAAGAAGTCATGAGACCCACTGCTCTTGAAACATCTCTTACGGACACTGACAGATTGCATTGCAATTCTGCCAGCGTCTGATCCATCCTTAGGAATTTTTCCCGAGGAAGGAAAATTTTCTCCTCCTGCGACAAGATCTCGTATCCCAGGTAGACTACTCTCTGGGAGGGAGTTAACGATGACTTGTCCCTGTTCACAAGCAAACCCAGATTCTGAAAGAAACAACCTGCAGCTCCTTGGCCAACTGCTGGTAAGATTTGGCCACAAAGGGAAGGTTGTCTAAATAAGGAATGATGGTAATAGACCTCACCCTTAGGGGAACTAAGGCCTCTGCCAGCACCGTAAAAATTCTTGGTGCTGAGGCTAGACCAAAGGGTAGGGACACTGCCAGTGGAAGACCTGCGAACCCATAGTTACTGCAATTCTCAGGTACCTCTGGCTTGCCTGATGAATGGCTGTGGAAATACGCATCCCTCAGATCCAGTGTGGCCATAAAACAATCCTGAAAGGATATTCCTTACAGAATAAAATCGCTTCCATTCTGAAGTGTTTGTACTTTAGTGACCGATTTAGAGGGTGCAGGTTTAAGATCAGCCGAAATTTGCCTGAGGGTCTTTTTACGACAAACACGTTGGAATAACAACCCATACCCTGTTCGCTCTGAGGGACCCAAACGAAGACCTGCTGGTCCACCAAATCCCATATTAGACCGCATAAAGCCCGAGCCTTTTTCCGGTCCTTGAGTAGATTGGTCACCAAAAATCTGTTTGAGGGACAGGAGTCGAATTCCAACCTGTAACCCCTCCATATTAGATCTAAAATGTAGGGGTTCAGGGAGATTGACGCCCACTGAAGGAGAAAGGTCCCCAATCTTCCCCCTACTGGGACGCTCAAGTCATTGCGACTTGGAGGGGCTTTGGAGGACTGAATAGAATCCCCCCTTTTCCCTATTCACGTGTCCCCTCCAGTGTTTCTTGGGCTGACCATCCCTAGCCTGCGGCGTCTGATTTTGGACTAAATTTTTCTGGGGTAAACCTTTTTATTGTCAGGAAAGGCTTTTTGTCGGCCGTATGCTCTAAAGTCTCTTCTAATCCTGGCCTAAAAAGATTGTCACCCGAGAAGGGCAAGGCGCAAAGGCACAATTTAGATGCAGAGTCCCCTGCCCAGGTTTACAACCATAAGGCTTGCCTGGCCGAATTTACTAAGGCCGAAGACCTTGCAGCTAGCTTAACCGATTCTGCCGAGGTATCCGCGAGGAGACCTACTGCCTTAAACAGTAAAAGGCAGAGATTTTAGAAATCGGTTGCCTTGACGTTCCACCGCATGATTCTGCAACTGGGTAAGCCAGCACTCCAGGTTTCTGGCTGCACAAGTAGCCGATAGGGCTGGCTTAAGACTAATAGACGAGGATTCCCATGCCCTACGCAGCAAGACTTCTCCCCTTTTATCCATGGGGTTCTTTAGAGCCTTCACGTCCTCAAAAGCCAAATACATCCTCCTGGAAACTCTGGATAAGGGGGCATCCAATCTTGGAATCTTGTTCCAAGGTTGGGACGCATCCTCGTCAAAAGAAAATCTTTAAACTACCTGAGAAAAAGGGGTTTCCTCTCCGGGTTTTCCCACTCCTGCTTAATGGTATCAACCAGGGAGCTGAGAACTGGAAAGACCCTACTCTTTTCAGCATGAAGCCATGCTGGTACATGAGGTCATGCTTGGATAGACAAACTTCCTCCTGCTCAATCTCCAAGGTCTCGTAGATGGCCTTCAGGAGATCATCCACATCTTCTAGGGCAGGGTTGGGCAACTGTGGCCCTCCAGCTGTTGGTGAACTACAAGTCCCATCATGCCTCAGACTTTAGGAGTCATGCATGTAACTGTCAGTTTTGCAACGCCTCATGGCACTTGTAGTTCTACAACAGCTGGAAGGCCACAGTTGCCCACCCCTGTTCTAAGGCTAATTTATACGAATTTCTGGAGGCGCTAACATCTTTTTCATTATCCGCCTCCAAACCCACCTGAGAGGAGGCAAGGGACCGAGGATCTTCCTCCTCCGGGTCTTCCTTCCTAGCTGACACTACCGCTGCGGCCGACTGCATCCAACGGCCCAGCGGTGTCTGCATTCTATCAAACAGGGACCTGAAGGACTGGAATGTCGCGGTCATGTCATCCTTAATAGAGGTTAACACCTTGTGACAGGCAGTGAAGGACTCATCCTTAACCAGGCTATCTATACAGCTGTGGCATAAGGGCTTTTCACAAGTAGACCCCAATTTAGCCGCACACACTGCACACTTCAGGGTCTGATTCTGGGTCCTGTCCTGGGTCTTAACTAGAGATGAGCGAATCGAAGTATCCGAAGTGGAATTCGAGTCGAATATCGGAAAAATTTCGATTCGTGCCGAATCCGAAAAATAGCCTAATTCGGAAGCGCGAATCGAAATTTCAGAAAATGGCGGCTGACATGTGCGGCGACGGAGCGGGGATGTCTGGGAAGGCGCGCAGACAAGGCGCGCTGACCCATAATGCATTCCTCAACTACATGTGATCGCATCAGCCAATCAGCAGCCAGCCAGCCAGTACTGTGTAATGGTCGAGCTATAAATAGCGGCCATTTTGGAATTCTTCATTTGCCTGCAGTTATTGAACAGAGGCAGACCGCTCTGTACTAGGGACAGGGACAGAGTTAGGGCCACAGAAACGATAATTGGGGACAGAGAAAAGTTACTTAGGGACAGAGAACCATTACTCAGGGACACAGACTTGTTAATGAGGGCCACAGAATCGTTATTTAGGGACAAAGAAACGCTAGTTAGGGCCACAGAATTCATAATCAGGGACAGACAGAATTGTTACTCAGTGCCAGAGAATTGTTACTTAGGGCCACAGAAACGTTATTAGGGCCACAGAATTGTTACTCAGGGACAGACAGAATTGTTACTGAGTGCCAGAGAATTGTTACTTAGGGCCACAGAAACTTTAATTAGGGCCACAGAATTTTTACTCAGGGACAGACAGAATTGTTACTGAGTGCCAGAGAATTGTTACTCAGGGACAGACAGAATTGTTACTGAGTGCCAGAGAATTGTTACTTAGGGCCACAGAAACTTTACTTAGGGACACAGAATTGTTACTCGCACAGACACAGAATTGTTACTGAAGGCCACAGAACTGTTACTCAGGGCCACAGAATTGTTACTCGCACAGACACAGAATTGTTACTCGCACAGACACAGAACTGTTACTGAGGGCCACAGAACTGTTACTTAGGGCCACAGAATTGTTACTCGCACAGACACAGAATTGTTACTCAGGGACACAGAATTGTTACTCAGGGACACAGAATTGTTACTCAGGGACACATAATCGTTTAATTAAAGAGTATGTCAGACAACATGCAGAGGAGTGGCAGAGGAGGCAATGTTTTAGGAGCGAGCAGACGTGGCAGCAGAGGAAGGGGTCGAGGCAGCACTATTCGCAGCCAGAGGCCAGTGCTCCCGGTGTCATCCAGCGGTCGTGTCTCCGCCGACAACCCTGCCGTCGTCGATTGGTTGGCTCGGTCGTCTTCCTCTTCCCAGGTCACCTCTGACACCTACAGCCAACGGTCGGTGGGTACGTCAGACACAACCGTTAGTTGGCATGGCCCGGGACCTAGCCCACTGAAATCACGTGTCCTCTACCTGCCCCTGTCCTTTGGTGTTCCCTCACCAAGCGAAGTATCGCATGCTGTGGGCTCAGCCCCACTGTACAGTGAGGAAGAGCTAACAGAGGGCGGTCAGGAACGGGGGGAGACATCCGCCTTTTCAGCAGCTAGGCGAAGAAGTAGTGGCGAGGAGAGTGGCCCGGTAGCCGGTCTAGAGACAGGTCTGTCTCCTGACCCAGACGCAGCCGAGGGGGCTAGTAGTGAGGCGGAGACCCTACTTGATGATGAGGAGGTTGATCGCACTTGGCAGCCTCGTCGTCATCAGGCAATTTCTTCCGCATCATCAGGAGAAGAGGGTGGCAGCTTGGCAGTGAGCGAAACAGTCGGTGAGTTGCCCAGGAGACAGCAGCAGGGTCGCAGCAGTGTCAGTGGAAGCAGTGTCAGTGGAGCCAAACGGCCACGGAGTAGAGCACCAGCTCCACTGCAGCCTACCACCACGGCCAGTAGTGGTGCCGGTGTGCACGGAGGAAGCAGCAGTCAGCCAGTGAGGAGTATCGGGGGCAAAGTTTCCTACTCGGCGGTGTGGCAATTTTTCGTCAAGCCGCCCGAGGAAGTAAACGTAGCCGTATGTCGACTATGTGGCCAGAAAGTCAAGCGTGGCCAGGGGGCCCATGTTGGGACTATTTGGGCCATGTTGGGACAATGGGAGACCTCCCATTGCTGCTGTCTCCATCGCCACACTCTGCCATGTGCCACTTTCAGGTCTCCTCACACACTGCTGGTGTGTAGAATTTTTTGACATAGGGTGCTGGCAGATTACGGGCCTCCCATAGCTGCTGCCAGGCCCCTAATCTGCCATAGGCCCCTATATACCGCCTCCTCATGCTGCTGCCAGGTCCAGAGTCTGTCATGGGTCCCTGTACGGCCTCCCATTGCTGCTGTCTCCATAGCCACACTCTGCCATGTGCCACTTTCAGGTCTCCTCACACTGCTGGTGTGTTGAATTTTTTGACATAGGGTGCTGGCAGATTACGGGCCTCCCATTGCTGCTGCCAGGCACGTAATCTGCCATGGGCCCCCGTACCGACTCCTCATGCTGTGACGTTGCAACAAGGTGGAATTCAACCCTACATATGTTAGACCGCCTTTACGAACAGCGAAAGGCCATCACCGATTTCCTGATGTTAAAAGCGGATAAAGGTACTCCCTGTGTAACTTAGATGTCAGCCATTGGCAGCTCATGCGTGACACCTGCGCTTGCTCAGGCCCTTTGAGGAGGCCACGCTATTCGTGAGTCGGCAGGACTATGGGATGAACGACGTCATTCCTCTGTTGCACGTCCTGGAACAAATGCTGTTAACAATGGCTGGTCAGGGTGCGGTAGACGTGGCGCACAGATCTCAACGCCACATGACCCCTGTGGGGGCAGGACAGGAAGAAGAGGAGGAGGTAGAGGAGGACATTGGTGCTCAGGAATTATTGAGTGAAATGGGTGGTTTTTCCACTCAGCGGACAGGAGTGGAGGAGCAGGAGCATCTGGTAGAGGAGGAGGAGGAGGAGGAGACGACAGAGGACCCAGACGCACCGTGGCAGTATGCTGTGGAGATGGAGGCAGGGAGTCCCTCGCATTCCTTGGCACAAATGGCCCATAGCATGCTCGCTTGCTTGCGTAGCGACAGCCGAATAATAACCATCAGACAGAGGGATGACTTTTGGCTGTCCACCTTGTTGGACCCTCGCTACCGTTCAAAAATGGTGGCCTTTTTCAAACCTGCTGAGAGGGAGGCCAAAATAACGTACTATAAAAACCACCTATGTAGTCAGCTGGTCTCTGCCTGTCTGCGCCAACGTCCATCCTCAGACACTGTGGGCCCTGTGCGCTCGCGTTCCGCTGCCATGGCAGCAGGGGAGGGGTGGGGTGGTAGGAGCAGTGGCAGCTCCACCAGCAGCGGCTGCCTCAGTCTGCAGTCGATGATGAGTAGCTTTCTTCACCAGCGCAGTGAGGAAACTACTAACCAGCCGCAGCAGCAGCAGCAGCAGCAGCAGCATCAGGTGGACCTGGAGCAGGACCTCAAACAACAGGCTTAGGCCTACTTGGACAGCACCCTGCCAACCGAGGTAGACAATCCCCTTGACTACTGGGCAACGAAACTTGACCTTTGGCCCCAACTAGCTGAATTTGCCCTTGAAAGGCTGTCATGCCCGGCCAGTAGCGTGGCATCGGAGCGCGTGTTTAGTGCGGCAGGAGGTATTGCAACTCCGCGGAGGACACGACTGTCCACCCAAAGTGTGGAGAGACTGACGTTTGTGAAAATGAATCAGGCGTGGATTAGTCTGGATTTCAAACCACCAGTTCCTGACACAACTGACTAAATCCGCCATGAATCATGCCCCAAACATGTGCCACTTTCAGGTCTCCTCACACTGCTGGTGTGTTCCATTTTTTGTCATAGGGTGCTGGCAGATTACGGGCCTCCCATAGCTGCTGCCAGGCCCCTAATCTGCCATGGGCCCCTATACCGCCTCCTCATGCTGCTGCCAAGTCCAGAGTCTCTCATGGGTCCCTGTACGGCCTCCCATTGCTGCTGTCTCCATCGCCACACTCTGCCATGTGCCACTTTCAGGTCTCCTCACACTGCTGGTGGGTTCCATTTTTTGTCATAGGGTGCTGGCAGATTACGGGCCTCCCATAGCTGCTGCCAGGCCCCTAATCTGCCATGGGCCCCTGTTGTCGCTTGTTGGCATATTCCGCTCGTTCAGATGCTCCTTCTCCTGCTACTCCTCTTCACGGATTCCGTCAGCAGTCTTTCTTGGAATCCGTTTCCAAGAGACAACAGTTTGCGAGCACGCACCAGACGGTGCAGAAACTGAACGTCCTCCTGTCCAAGTTGCTGCTGCCAGGCTCGTAATCTGTCATGCGCCCCTGTACCGCCTCCTCATGCTGCTGCCAGGTCCAGAGTGTGTCATGGGCCCCCGTACCGACTCCAAATGCTGCTGCCAGGCCCGTAATCTGTCATGGACCCCTGTACCGCCTCCCCATGCTGCTGCCAGGTCCAGATTGTGTCATGGGTCCCTGTACGGCCTCCCATTGCTGCTGCCAGGCCTGTAATCTGCCATGGGCCCCCGTACCGACTCCTCATGCTGCTGCCAGGCCTGTAATCTGCCATGGGCCCCTGTACCGCCTCCTCATGCTGCTGCCAGGTCCAGAGTGTGTCATGGGTCCCTGTACGGCCTCCCATTGCTGCTGTCTCTATCGCCACACTCTGCCATGTGCCACTTTCAGGTCTCCTCACACTGCTGGTGGTTTCCATTTTTGTCATAGGGTGCTGTATGGCCTCCCATTGCTGCTGCCTCCACCGCCACACTGTGGCTCCACACTCTGGTTTTGGCCCCGTGACTGCCCAAATGAGTGAAGTGTGCGGTGATTCTAAGATCGACGGCACTCATCTGCATGTCATACTGCCTGACAGTATTATTTCTCTTCCCCAGCAGACTCCAAGGGCATTTAAATTAAAGGTACAGTGTTCAGCACTAATATTAAGTCTCTCTGAAGCCTAGAAACACCCTTTTTTAAGTTAAATTCACAGCGAATATATTCGACTCGAATCGAAATTTTTCTACGAATTCGCCGAATCAGTCGAATCGAATTTTTGAATACTTCGCTCATCTCTAGTCTTAACCTAAAGAAAAAAAAAAAGAAAAAAAAAAAAAAAAAAAAAGACAGAACACAAGGCAGACCCTCAGCCCTAAACTCCCTCCACACACCCTGTGCTAGGGGAAAACCTGCAGTGTGCCCCACCATCACCTGCCCTCAGACTGGGGGAACAATAACCCACCCACCCCCGGGAGTCAGCTAAAGGGACTGTCCCCAAGCCTACCTGAGAGGAGCCGGTGCTGGAACCAGGATCTGCTTGCTGCGATTAGCTAGCTTCCATGGCGTCCCATCTGGCGTGGTCCACAGCTTCTGCTGGTTTCCAATGCCTCACTGACCGCCTGAGTGGATGCCTGCACCTTTTTTCTTCATGGGAGACCAGAACCAGCATCTCCAGGTGCCCACCGATGACGCCACCGCACCAGACTTCCGATCTTTGGAACGCAAACCATGTCCCCCGGAAGTCACACCTGTCTTTCTTCCGCCCAGCACCCTGTACACCTGCACAGCCACGCTAGAGGGAGAGAAGCATTCCCAGGCCCCAGAGAGCGGATGCCTCGGGCTCACCGCCAGACACCTCCGCTCCCCTGCGAGTGACATGTCAGCAACAGTCCCTCACCTGAGGATAAAGGCCTATCCACAGTGCAGCCACCATGGAGGGATCACGTCGGGAGAGGAGGTAAGCAAACCCCTGGAGCTTACACTGTTCCAGGACCCCCCCCCCCCCCCCCAGAGAGTGCAGAGACCCCTCAGGTTCCAAACGAGTGTTCCTCCAGATCAGGAAGCACTAAAGACTGGGGATGGAGGCCTGGAGGTCCGCCTTTTAAGGCGTGGGGGATTGCATGTTTCCTGACCCGGAGGGAGGAGCTCTTCGTCTCAAGGGGCTGTCCTGGAAGACGCAGGGAGAAATAGTGTTCGCCTAGGTGACACAGGATGAGGATGGCTGCGTTATCCACTCCACCACATCTTCTGTATGTTGTGGCTCATTAGTACAGCCATACAGCCAACCCTGGGGGGGGAAAAAGGATAAGCGTGCCCTGCTTCCAGAGGCTACACCATGTCCAAAATCACAACTTTTCACTGTTGACAGAGGCTGCTTTGCCCATTCTTAGCTGCCTGTGAACATCTGCCTCCCCTTGGCCTATCTGACTTAGGGATTTATATTGCTTTATTTTTCTGTGTGGGATGGGATTTTGGTGCAATATGTTTGTGCTTGGTGCACTATAAACTGTTTAATTTTGTTTTTTTGCTCCTATGACATTGCACAAGGCTGCTGCTATGACACTAAGGCTGCTTATACAGCAGCCTTATATAGCGTGGTGTGCTGAATTAGCCCCTGAGCGATGACTGGCCAAAGTCACCAAGACTTTGGCCAATTATGGCTCTTCCTGTGAACTCAAGCTGTGATAGGCCAAAGCATTGCACCTGACCTGTGGTCAGGTGCAATGCTTTGGCCGTTCACAATGTGCGCCCAGAGCGCATTGCAGGGCACAAACATCCCCCCAAACTCCCCATATCTTTGGCAAAGACACGAACAGCCATTGTTCGAGTCGAATACAGCCCATCCCTACCTGGGACATTGGAGCATGCATAGAGGAACAAGTCAAGTATTCCTTGCAATAGCAATCCCCTTCGACAATGAACTGGGACATCAATTGTGAGTCATGTCTTCTCGTCTAAAGTCTGTATTCAACCCCACAATAATGCTTCAGGCCTGAATAGCCACATTTCTACAGACAAGACAACATTTTAAAGGAAAGCTTGCCCAGAAGAGTGAATCCTGTTATAGCTACAAGGGGTGGAGGCAAACTCCATCATAATGACCATGGCTTTGGAATCATGACCAACAAGCTGTAAGACACCTGACCATCACACCTATATCAAACAGGCTAAGGAATTACACACTTACGTAAGAGTGCTATCTCGAGTTATCGATCCTGACGAGGAAACCAGAACATCTTGCTTTGCCATGACAGACAATTCATAAATCAGCTGTCTCTGGATAAACTGAAGAGACAGAACAGCTGACACCACTATCAAAATTATGTACAAAATGTCTTAAAAGGCACAAAATTATCCCCTCACCTGAGGCGTGCTGCAAGCCAGAAGCGGTCCTCTAATCACCAGGAAATTGCCTACTATAACTGGGGAAGGACATGTCCCAAGGCCCAGAACAATCGATGTCAACAACAAGGGGGGGTTGGTGACATAGCGAGAAATTACCAGCTGGAAGAACCCGTCCAATGAGCAATTTGCCGTCACTGAAAGATGAAAAAGGGTCTTCATTAAAGATGAATAACGCAACATGTTAATAGCAACGAGAGGCAATTTACTGATCTTCTGCTAAAAAACACTGACTGGCTCTGCACGCTTTATGACACTTGCCTCAAAAATAAAATAAAACAGTTTTTCTTTGATAACGAAAACTCATGTAATGGAACAAATGCCACTTAAATCTGCATAGCCATTTCAATGAAAATCTAGACTATATCATACAGATTTAAAAATGTAATATACTGATCTGCTCAACTGATATTTTCTTATACAGGGGTCTTGTTCCATAGGACTAGACCCAGAATATATTGCCCCTGCTGCTCAGGATTACTTACGTGCCCTTTCCACCTTCTGGGCACAACTCCCCAGGGATTGGTTAGAGTTCCAGATATTAAGGTCAGAAGATTGATGGTGACTCCAGAAACGTCACCGTTTTCTGCTGTAACCACTGGAGGGTCAACTTGGCCTTGTGATTAGGGCCATTGTCATGCTTGAAAAGCCAAGAGTGTCCCGTGCACAGCTTTCGTGCAGAAGAATGCAAATTGTCTGCCAGTATTTTCTGATAACATGCTGCATTCATTTTGCCATCAATTTTCACAAGATTCCCTGTACCTTATTGTATTGTGCTCCAAAAAAACAAAATAAAAACAAAAAAAAAAAAAACTGCCTTTTAGAGCAGCCTGTATTTCTCTTGAGGTTACCTGTGGGTTTCTCTTTTTATCCTGCACAATTCTTCTGGCAGTTGTGACTGCAATCTTTGTTTGCCTGACCTTGGCATCAAGAGATCCCCACATTTTCCACTTCTTAAGGGATTGAACAGTAATGATTGACATATTTAAGGCTTTGGATATCTTTGTTTTTTCCATCTTTATAAAACTTGATTACCTTTTTACTCAATTTTGACAGTTCTCTTCTGCTCCCCATGGCTCATTATCTAGCCTGCTCAGTGCATCCATGTGAGAACTAACAAACCCATTGACTATTTTTACACAGAAAATTGTCATTTAGAAAGCCACAGATGTGTAAAATTTACCTTTAAAAAAGGAGAAGTATGGCCATAGCCCTTTTGGCTGTACTTATCCTGTGGATCACAGGAGTGCAGGGCGCTCTGCACTTCTGTGATCCATTTTCAGCTGACAGTGAGGTGAAGCCCACTGTCTGCTGGCATCACTCCACCGGTCCAGGCTGGAGAAAGATCCCAACTTAAAAAGTTGGCACCCACCCCAGCAGCACTTGGCTCAGCCGCTTGGTGAGCCACAGCCCAGCATTCCAGTGAGTGCTAGGGGGGACAGAACAGACAGCGATGACCTAGCTGGTGGGGGCCAATGCCGTATCCACCTAGTTAAGTATAATTTGGGGGGGGGGGGGGGGAGGGACGACTTAATTGCCATCTTAAGCAGTTTTGTGTCACCTTGTGTGTCTGTACCAAGGCCAATTTTTAGGGTATGTAAACTTTTGATCATGGCCATTTGGGCGTTTTCTGTTTTCATTAGGATTTAAAAAGGAGCCAAATAACTATGACAAATGGATTCAATGATAACTATCCTTAAATTAAGTTTTTTTGGCATAATCAGTCATTTTCTAATTCTATGCCTAAATTTCACAATTTCTGCTAGGGTGTGCAAACTGTTGAGCAAACTGTAGATTTACTTATGAAAGTAGAAACTTCCCAAGTAAATGTGATAAAATACGGGCTGCTTTGATAGATGCACATGGACACGTTTGAGTTTGCCCACTAATCTCTCTAAAGCAACTATGATGGCCGATACACCCAGCTCTTAGATTTGGCTTCTATCCCTACCCTGCCAGGGTTTAGATAATTCTTAGGGCCTTTAACCTGCATCTCCGGGTCTCCAGGGTAAGCTACAAACTGACACCATTAAACCATGTCTTCCAGTTCAATGCCCACTTAATTAGCTTTGCTGCATGCATCCAACATTAGTCTTGGAGGCACGAGCCTCAGAAAAACTAATGCATCTTCCTTTCCAGCCATCTTCTGTCACTGGGCAGCACAGTGGCTAAGTGGTTAGCACTTCTACCTAGCAGCACTAGGGCTGTTGGTTCAAATCCCAGCCACAAGACTACCTGCCTGGAGTTTGCATGTCCTCCCTGTGCGTTCCTGGGTTTCCTCCGGGTACTCTACCACACTCCAGGTAGGTTAATTGGCTTCTGTCTAAACTGGCCCTATTATATGTATGAATGCAAGTTAGGGATCATATTTTAAGCACTTTGAGGGCAGGGTCTAATGTGAATGTACAATATAGGTTTACAGCGCTGCGTAAATTGATGGTGCTATACAAGAACCTGCAATAAATATAACATGTGATCCCCTCCATGAAATAAAAGTACGTTGCAGTGGAGTTTGCAGTCCTAATTAAGGCTAGGGAGACAGCATTGCTCCTCCATAGATACCATACAGCAAGGGATCATAGTCATTCAAGAACAGAAAGTGAGACAGGTGCAAGATTACAACACACACACACACACACACACACACACACACACACACACACACACACGGTAAGCTACGACTGAGTTTTTGTTCTTGAGTGTACTGTAGATATATTTAAAGTTCAACTGAAACTTTTCTATTGTAATGGAGTAAGGTTACACATAGTAATAGGTACGCTGCTCTTTAGTGCTGCAGCAAAAATGCTCCCCTGTGCTAGCAGCACCCTTGAATGCCCAACACACAAGCGATCTGGGTCTGCAACAGTCCAACACATCACCTGAACAATGCTTCAATCAATAGTGTCACTCAGGGAGCTGGAGCACCGTTTATTAGAGCAAAATGTATATTGTACCGCTGAAGTCTGACCATTGGAGACTTGGGCTGCTACTTGTGTGTGAGAACAGTGCTTTTTAATACCTGCTGCAGCATATTGATTACTGTATATGCAGCCTGAATGCATTACAGGGAAAAAAAAAAAAAAAAAAAAAAAGGTTCAATTGGGTAAGGACCTTTAGTAGAATGCCAATGTTACATTCGGAAACCTCACCTGTATGTCCATAGTAGCAAGGCGTGATGGAATCTTCAGGATCATAACAACAGCGGTAATGCAAGCATGTGTCACGGGAAGCACTAGAATCCAAACACGGGACCCTTTCATTTGGAACAATGCACTGCGATTCATTTAGGACATCTATTAAAGGAACAAGATATTAAAGGGTCAAACCACCAAAAAAGTGTTAGTTCTGGGAAGATAGCAACACATTTCACTAACCAATGGCTTCTCACGCGTCAAGACACATGTGATATACAAGGGTATTACAAAAAAAAAATAGGAGAGTTAAGCTTTTGTTAGAGTTGAGCCATAACAGCCATACAGCTAAGTCCATATATATTTGGACACAGACAATTTTCATACTGTTGGCTCTGTATGCCACCAGAATAAGTAAAACAAAACAATCCAAATGAATTTGAAGTGCAGACTTTCAGCTTTAATTCAAGGAACATAAATAAGTAAAAATTTTAGGAACTGCAACCATTTTTATACACACAGTCCCTCCATTTTCAGGGACTCAAATGTAATTGGACAAATGAATATAATCATAAATGTTCATTTTTAATATTTTGTTGAAAATCCTTTACTGGCATTAACTGCCTGAAGTATGGAACCCATGGACATTACCAAAGACTGGGTTCCTCCATTCTGATGCTTCGCCAGACTAACTGCAGCTGACTTTAGTTCTTTGTTTGTGGGACTTTCTGCCTTTATTTTTGCCTTCAGTAAGTGAAAGGCATGCTCAATTGGGTTGAGATCAAGCAACTGACTCGGCCATTGCAGAATATTCCACTTTTCCGTCAAAAGCCCCTGGGTCACTTTTGCAATGTGTTTTGGATCATTGTCCATCTGTACTGTGAAGCACTGTCCAATCAACTTTGCTGCATTTGACTGAATCTGGGCTTACAGTATAACTCTAAACACTGCAGAATTCATCTGGCTGCTTCTGTCTTCTGTCACATAATCAATAAACACCAATGACCCAGTGCTACTATAAGCCATGCATGCCCATGTCATCACACTGCTTCCACCATGGTTTACAGATGATGACGTATGTTTGGATCATGAGCTGTTCCAAGCCTTCACACTTTCTTCCAGTCATTCTGGTACAGATTAATCTTAGTTTCATCTGTCCAAAGAATGACATTTCAGAACTGGTCTGGCTGTTTTAGATTTTTTTTTGGCAAAGTTTAATCTGGTTTTCTATGCTTCAGGCTTATGAATGGTTTTGCACCTTGTGGTGAACCCTCTGTATTTGCTCTCATGAAGTCTTCTCTTGATTGTAGACTGACAATGATACGCCCACCTCCTGGATCCTATCCTGCACTTACCTGGATGTTGTGAATGTGTTTTTTTTTTACCATAGAGAGGCTCCTGCAAACATCCACTACGGTTTTCTGTGGAAGTCCATGCCTTTTTATGTTGCGTAGCTGACCAGTGTGTTCTTTCCTTAGAATGTACCAAACTGTTGATTTGGCCACTCCTAATGTTTCTCTCTGATGGCTTGGTTTCGTTTTTGAAGCCTTACAATGGCCTGTTTCACTTGCATGGACAGCTCCTTTGAACACATGATGTAGGTTCACAGCAATAGATGCCAAATGCAAATACCACACTTAAAATCAACTCCAGACATTTTACCTGCTTAATTGATGAAGAAATGAAGAAGTAGCCCACACCTGGCCATGAAACAGTTTTTCATTCAATTGTCCAATTACTTTTGGTCCCTTCAAAAAGGGGGGATGGCTACTCTTAAGAGCTGTAATTCCTAAACCCTTCAACCAATTTGAATGTACATACCCTCAAATTAAACCTGAGTGTACACGTTCAGCTCATATCCATTATATAACTATAGCTTGAATATGTTTGGTAAATACCTGGAAAAAAAAAATTGTGCCTGTGTCCAAATATATACAGACCTAACTGTACAGTGATAATTACAGTGGATGTAAAACCCTTACATATACCCAGTGAAATGACTAGCCTAAAACAAATCTTACACAAGTTTTACCTAATTGCAGCCCTCTCCTCTACAGCCAAAGTCCAGAATGTATACAGCTTGTCTGAGCTTTCAGAAAGCAGGGGGCTGGAAGCTGAAGTTACATTCTGCAGAGCTAAGCAAGAAGTGATGAGGTGATTGGAGAAAAGGTACACCTCCCTCTACACAGCATACAGGAACAGAGCTGAGGCAGTCAATCATAGGATGTGTGCTGGAGCTACCTCTCACCTTTTTATCTCTTGGTGCCATGAAAACTTGTCAGAAGTAACTTAGTGCCCTGGATTGGGACACTACAGAGGGATATGCTTTGTTCATATTTCATGTCAGAGGTTTACAACCACATTAAAACTACATGATCATCATACACTACACCCCGTAGGGAGACCTAGTAATTCAACCTACCAGTAAAAATGGAAACCTCAGTTTTGCACAAGCACTGCTTTTAGTTTACTAAAATGACAAATGCAAAAAAACTAAAATTACATCCTTCTCTGACACAACCATACTGACCTCACCTGGATAGGTTTGTGGTCTACTTGTAGTTTGACGGTCAACAATAGGGAGAGGACTTGTGGAGGTCACAGCAGGCTTTATTGGAGGGGTCACAGCAGGCTTTATTGGAGGGGTCACAGCAGGCTTTATTGGAGGGGTCACAGCAGGCTTTATTGGAGGGGTCACAGCAGGCTTTATTTCAGGGGTCACAGCAGGCTTTATTTCAGGGGTCACAGCAGGCTTTATTTCAGGGGTCACAGCAGGCTTTATTTCAGGGGTCACAGCAGGCTTTATTTCAGGGGTCACAGCAGGCTTTATTTCAGGGGTCACAGCAGGCTTTATTTCAGGGGTCACAGCAGGCTCCTTTGTTCCAGGGACTTTGCCAGGAGGAGGAGTTGTTGGTTCTTGATCTTGGACTTCACCCTGAACAAAACTGGTTTTAGTTGCTAATGTTTCATTTGTCAGCAAAACTTTGGTGAAAGTACTGTTGAGTGGCATTGTCCATGTGGGCACAGTAATCACCCGAGGAACTCTGGTACTCTTTGGCTTGTGTGTAACCACTCGAGGTTTCTTTTGTTTTGACTTGAGGCAAACAATGTCTATGTCCTCTGTTTTCTTACTGCCAACCAAGCGCACACGGAGGTTCCATGACGACTCCTACCAGGAAAAAAGGAAGTTTTTTTTTTAAAGTAGACTTCCATTAAAAAAAAAAAAAAAAAATCAGTCTACTCTATGCAACTTCTCTAATATCCAATGACACTCGGTCAGGAAGGATACTGACTGCAATAGCAGGGCACCAACTCATTTCACATATGGGAAAAAAAAAAAAAAAAAGTGATAAGCACATCAGATTACTTAAAGATGAACACCAAGAAAAATGAAGTCCTCCTCTGCAGTGAGGCTGCTCCTGCACTGCAAGGGGTGACTACTTGTTTATGCCTAGGGGACCAAGAAAAACTGTTTAATTCTCTGCTTCCACAGGCTTCTCTGCACTGCTGGACCAGTCCCTACAGCCTGGAGGTCTAGGGTCCTCCATCAACAAAACTGATGAAGGAACTATAGCTCTGCATTGGAAGCGAAGACACCGAGGGACAGTCCACTGCTGGAGTGTAGGGTAGGCCATTTGCCAAAGATCATGTAAATAGACTAAACAAGTTATCCCTAGCAGGGCAGACACAGCCCCACTGCAGGGAAGAATTTACTTTTTCCAGAGCTGGGCTTTAAGCATTTTACAAGTGCCAGAAAACAAACCTTGGACCTACAAGAGCATTTAAAAATTTCCACCATGGAGGTTCCAAGTTCATAAGCTGGTTTAGACCTAGATAACCATTGAAAGGACTGCATTTACATTGCCATTAACCACCTGGTTATCCATCACCAGCATGGCAAATGTGCTCATGTGACATGTCATTCCCCTATACATCCTATGTAGGTAGCCATTGTACAAGTACTTTATTCTAGAGCAAGGAGTATTAAATTTATGAGCTGAACTTGACTAAAATTTGGTCCTTTCAATTTCACTTGCTATGATTACTGGCCTTACAAGCAGATCAGTCATGATAGAAATACAGGGAATGCATTGCAGGCTCCCTTTGCAAATGTCAATTACTTGACCGTTATGATCCACTAGCATGTAGGCAGGTTGCCTACTGTAGTCAGCTAGTATAGCTGCCCTAGCGAAAGGGATAATTCTTGTAGCTGCAGATCCCAGGATTTCTTGGTCTTGGCATTCTGGGTCCGACCCACTGATCCTGTGGCATTATAAAAAGACAGGGGTCCAGATCCTGGGGTCACCGTATGTTCAGGGCTGGCCTGTTTTCTGCCTTGACTAAGTCAGCCGCTGAAGACGCCAGAATTTGTATACTGCCACAATGGCCTGCCAAAAATGGACCCTTACCTGTGCAGGCATGCTGGGGCAGCCTCACTTGTTAGGTTCAGTTAAGGAAAGACTTTGTTCTTGTCAAACTATATTGCTGAGTTTATCAATAAAGCTTTGAAACATTTTAATGCCTGGTCTGAAGTCATTTAAAGGGGTGAATGAAAGTAACCATCACTCTACACATAGCCTTCTACAGCTTGGGCCAGTTAAACGGTTACTAAACCCACAACAGTAAAATTAGTCTGTGTATGCAGTAAAGCGTGCTTGTTATACTCACTGTGGAACCTAAGAGGTTAATCTGCATTGTATAAAAAGGCTGTTTGATCCAGTCTTCTCTGATCCTCCCCTTCTATGGTCCCCAGTATATCTCCTGATAGAACAGAGCCTTGAGGGCAAGCTGCACATGCTTAGTTGTGTGTATGGCTAGAGTTTTTTTCTATTTTCTTGGAAGAGTGCATGTGATCAGCACAGGGCCAATTAGCGCTATCCAGACAGAGGGTCAGGGGTTATGCAGCCTCATAGGATAATTAATCAGAGAATGAAAAGTCAGATTTAACCAGTGCTGTGCTGGACACTGATAGAAGTCACAAGATTGCTATATACCACTGAAGCGAACAGGTATTTAGCAGTTTATATTTAAAGTAATTACATTTCCATGTTGTGTACTTTGGGAGAACAGATCGTGAATGCAGGGTCCTGGGTTTAGTAAAACTTTAAAGCACATTGGGGTATGAAGACAGCACTGCAGGAGTTAACATGGTTAGCAAGTAGTTTCCACAAGGAAAGCCTAATGACCAGAACAAGTAGCCTGACATGAAGCGTGGTATCTGTGATAGGTGGTGTGTCCTCTAGCAAGGGCGGAGGTTGTTTCTGGGGCTCCCTCCCCAACTGGTCTGTCTCCTATAGCAACTGGAGCAGATCTGCTCCGCAGAGGTTCTCAGCCTGGATACTAGGTAAAGAAGAGGAAGAATTAAAGCGCATTAAAGTGCATGCATGTGGTCTCCGCTAAATGCGCAACAGGACCCCATTATGTCATTAGGAGAGAGGTGACAGATAAGCTGGACTGAGAGTGGTCATAGGCTCAGTGTAGCCCTTATATGCAGAAGTTACAGTCAAGGTGTGCATTGGCATGGGACCAGAGTGTTAACTGGAGTCCAGTTTATTTTGTTAGGGCACACAGTGTATGGTCATCTCCAAGTTGGAGGGCAGCCTTAAGGTTGAATCTCCATAAAATTTGTCACCGCCTTGTGCCGGGACATTGATGAGCACTACACAGCAAAAAGGTATCCCATGGGCAGAGCGAGTGAGCCCCATCCCCGATGCCTAGCATAGCCCACATGAACCCACCCCAGGGTAGATCTTGGTCTTCCTACATTTTGTAGTCCAACAGAGGACTGACAAGTGGCCTCTACCCCTGCTCACAAGCAGCAACAATTTAGTGTTACTGACTGAAACTAGTATTTACATTAACAAGGTTAAAGAAAGGGCAGGACTCTGCATGCTAGCGCCCATCAGGGCAGGACTCTGCATGCTAGCGCCCATCAGGGCAGGACTCTGCATGCTAGCGCCCATCAGGGCAGGACTCTGCATGCTAGCGCCCATCAGGGCAGGACTCTGCATGCTAGCGCCCATCAGGGCAGGACTCTGCATGCTAGCGCCCATCAGGGCAGGACTCTGCATGCTAGCGCCCATCAGGGCAGGACTCTGCATGCTAGCGCCCATCAGGGCAGGACTCTGCATGCTAGCGCCCATCAGGGCAGGACTCTGCATGCTAGCGCCCATCAGGGCAGGACTCTGCATGCTAGCGCCCATCAGGGCAGGACTCTGCATGCTAGCGCCCATCAGGGCAGGACTCTGCATGCTAGCGCCCATCAGGGCAGGACTCTGCATGCTAGCGCCCATCAGGGCAGGACTCTGCATGCTAGCGCCCATCAGGGCAGGACTCTGCATGCTAGCGCCCATCAGGGCAGGACTCTGCATGCTAGCGCCCATCAGGGCAGGACTCTGCATGCTAGCGCCCATCAGGGCAGGACTCTGCATGCTAGCGCCCATCAGGGCAGGACTCTGCATGCTAGCGCCCATCAGGGCAGGACTCTGCATGCTAGCGCCCATCAGGGCAGGACTCTGCATGCTAGCGCCCATCAATGAGTCAATTTGCTCAAGCCAGTGGGTGAGAATAGCCAGGCAATTCACATTTTCCAAAGTAAAGCTTAACAGTGGTGGAATCATGTCATGAAATAAACATGGAAGCCATCTATTTTGGCTTTAAGCACTAAACACAGAATCAGGTACACAAACAGGAGCCCAAATTTGGCATAAATTAATGATTAAGTAAACATTAGGTGCTCAATTCTCTAAAATTAAACTATAGAATAGTGATTTTAGTGTGCATTACGTGAAGGAGAATAGGGTGGAGGTAGTGACAGCAGGAAGCACGTGCAGGAGAGGTGTATGGAGAGCAGGATGGGCTGCACATGCAGGAGAGGACTGCCAAAGGAGCGACAGTGGGCAATATGTGCAGGAAAGTGCTGAGTATTACCAGTAAGCACCAAAATAGTGTGAGTGGGAGGGTTGGATAACTATTTATATTACTTTTTCCCTGAATCCAGTAGTGCTCAGTATTGAACAAATGTGGGTTCAGTGTGTGCAATCTACAGTATAAAAAAAGGAAGAGGAGCCTGGGATCCATGAAGCCACAATGGGCTGAGGCGGTAAAGGTGGGACCGCCATGGGTGTAGCAAGAAAAAGGATTAACACCTGCAGTCACTCAGCAGTGCAATACAGGCTAAAAGCTTTTGTGCTCCTTGTTTCTTTGGGTCACCCTGCAGTAGGGTGAAGGCATCTGGAGGAGTGAGGACAGGTTCTGAGAAGGAGATTGTCTGAATAGATTTCCCCACAGTGGTCATAAGGTGGATGGATGGGAGATGCTAATACCTGAAAGATAACCACTCAGGCTAAAACTGGAAAACACATTAACTAATTGCATGTGGCTTTTGACAGCTTAGATTTTACTATGTAAAAGAAATGGAGAAGCTGGTATGTCTCTTTCTTCATGTCCTAGATACTCTGATAGCTCCCTGACAATATTTTTATTTATGTTCCGGTCCACCAGGAAATTTTAGATGTTCCTACCCAGATTTGTGTTCTCAAGCTCTTCCTGATACATTACAATTAAAAAGTAAAAAAAAAAAAAAAGCTGGATTCTAAGTACAGCAAAATATTGCATTCTTTGGGCACAGTAAGACCACACAGTAAAATACATACAACCATTTGACATAAAAGAGTAATCTATTCTTTATAGGACCCATAGTCTAACATACCCCCAAAAAGGGGCCAAGAATTATGAACAAAATGCCTCCCTTGCATATATGTTGATCACCAAGCACATAATTACACTGACTGCAATATACAAAGATCAAAAACCGGACAAAGCTTTTCTCTGGTGCATTTGGCTTCTTCAGGACTGTAACTTGAATGTCAGGGAGAATGATGCTAATGCATATAAAAAAAAAGCAAATTAAGTATGCAGACAAATCACACAGAAATACATATAATACATACATGTTAAATTAAGCTAGGCTTACATGGAGAAGGTGGATCAGCGGCAAGGGGGCTAGAGTGCGAGGCGAACCAAAAACAGGCTCAAAGGCCAAATTTAGTATGAAAAAGATCCTGCAATGGTAAATACATGACTCCACCAGCAGGTAACATGAACATCCCAAAGTTGTATCAATAAAAACAATATGGTTTAAGATGGCCAGTACTCAAATTCTCTAAGCTGTCTACTTCCAGCAGGGACATCAGAGTCCTATACCCACAAAAATGGAGAAAAATCACAGCTGGGGGATTGCTGAGACATGAATAGGCCTGCAAAACAACCATATATTAGTGGGATAGAGTAATTAGGGATGGTGTGCTTGCCATATCAAAAGGGAACGAAAAACCCACCTGCATAAATTCGCCAGAGATAAAGGCTAGCATGCAGGCGGCACACAAACAAGCTGGGGTCCCAGGTACAACTGTACAGTATAGGAGCCAAATGAAATGACAAGATAAAACCAGCCAATGATTTAGTAATAGCCAATCGAGGTGTATTGCCTAGAATACCAAAAAATGTTTAAAACTAAGTAACTAGCCTAAAGAAAAAGAAAGAAAGAAAAACAAGGCCAATGTATATTAGAGTACTTCATCTTTGTATGGAATCCGTTCAAAAAGACATAGCAAATTTGCACATCCCTCTTAGGCATCCCCTATAAGGACAATAACTGTAAAAGACCAGTGTATACATATGACTGACAACCCACATTAATGGAACCAAGTGCAATAACCCGGAATAGTACCTGCCAGAAGCAAAAAGGCCACACATCACTGGATACCCTCACCATGCCAAACAATGGAGGCCTCGTGAGAGCCGTGGCTCGGAACCAAGATGCACATGGTCAGCTGCACGCCGCGTCACGAGAATGAGGTGCATGTGCTGAAAGCCAGGAGCGCAGGCGCACCAATAGAGCAGCAGCTGACTCCCCCAGAGAGTCCAAGGGACACAAACCAGTCGCTCCAATATCACAATCCCATAGGGGACAGCGGGCAGGCGTATATGCCCGCCCCAAGACAACAAACGTTGTCACCACCACTCGACAAAAAGACTGAAAGTCAGCTAATAAACGCACATAAACAAAGCATACAATAACCATACTATATACACCCTCCATCCTCCATAAGGAGGGAAAGCCTCAAAAAGGTAATTGCAAAAGAAGTTGGATGTTCCCAAAGTGCTGTATCAAAGCACATTAATAGAAAGTTATGTGGAAGGGAAAAGTGTGGAAGAAAAAGGTGCACAAGCATCAGGGATGACCGCAGCCTGGAGAGGATTGCCAGGAAAAGGCCATTCAAAAGTGTTGGGGACTTTCACAAGGAGTGGACTGAGGCTGGAGCCAGTGCATCAAGACCCACCACATACAGACGTATCCTGGACATGGGCTTCAAATGTCATATCCCTCTTGTCAAGCCGCTCCTGAACAACAAACAACGTCAGAAGCGTCTTACCTGGGCTAAAGAAAAACAGACCTGGTCTGGTGCTCAGTGGTCCAAAGTCCTCTTTTCTGATGAGAGCAACTTTTGCATCTCATTTGGAAACCAAGGACCCAGAGTATGGAGGAAGAATGGAGAGGCACACACTGCAAGATGCTTGAAGTCCAGTGTGAATTGATTTGGGGAGCCATGTCATCTGCTGGTGTTGGTCCACTGTGCTTCATTAAGTCCAGGGTCAACGCAGCAGTCTACCAGGAGATTTTGGAGCACTTCATGCTTCCTTCCACAGACGAGCTTTATGGGGATGCGGACTTCATTTTCCAGCAGGACTTGGCACCTGCCCACACTGCCAAAAGCACCAAAACCTGGTTCAATGACCGTGGGATTATGGTGCTTGATTGGCCAGCAAACTCATCTGACCTGAACCCCATAGAGAATCTATGGGGCATTGCCAAGAGAAAGATGAGAGACATGAGACCAAACAATGCAGAAGAGCTGATGGCCGCTATTGAAGCATCCTGGTCTTCCATAACCCCTCAGCAGTGCCACAGGCTGATAGCTTCCATGCCGCGCTGCATTGAGGCAGTAATTGCTGCAAAAGGGGCCCAAACCAAGTACTGAGTACATATGCATGCTTATACTTTTCAGAGGTCCGATATTGTTCTATGTACAATCCTTGTTTTATTGATTGCATGTAATATTCTAATTTTCTGAGATTGTGGATTTGGGGTTTCAAGAGCTGTAAGTCATAATCATCACAATTATGACAAATCACGGCTTGAACTATCTTGCTTTACATGTAATGAGTATCTCATATTAGTTTCACCTTTTAAGTTGCATTACGGAAATAAATTAACTTTTGCACGATATTCAAATTTTTCGACTTTCACCTGTACTGTATGTGCTTAGTGATCAACATATATGCGAGGGAGGCATTTTGTTCATAATTCTTGGTCCCTTTTTATGGATATGTTTGTACTATGGATCCTATAAAGAATAGATTACTCTTATGTCAATAAATGGCTGTATGTATTTTACTGTGCCCACAGAATCCAATATTTTGCTGTACTTAAAGTCCGGCTTTTTTTTTTCTTCTGTTTTGGCACTAGGAAGCTTTTTTGTTTATTTTTCCACAATTAAAATATACTGACCTCTTGAAATGAAATACAGATGTTGTAAGACACAAAGAAGATGTTTTCACCATTTGGCTTCTTAGCTGAGAAGACGCATTTTGAAATACATCCATCAATGTCATACGCCATTCCGAATTCATCTGGGGGAAAAAAAAAAAAAAAAAAAAAAAAAAAAACACGACACTGAAATAAGGTTTGCCAGAGCCACATTAGTGGTTAGTTGGCAGTTACAAACAAGGCCATGGATAAGGGGATACCACCAGTCCTGTACAAAGCCTAGGCCAGCAGCAGGGCACAGGCAGCTGAATGGATTGGATGTGGACAGGGAGGGTGATCAGCACTGTGTGGAGCAATTACTGGAACCGATCCCCTGCTTGTCTCTCTGCAGCAGCTGAAAGCTGGCTTCTCTCATTCCCACTGGCTTTCAGCTGCTGCGGAGTCATTCAGGGAATCTGTTCCTATAATTGTCCCCCCACCCCCATCACCCTGCCTGTGCACCATACATTTCCGCCTACTGCCCAGGCCCCCCCCCCCCAACTGCTGCCGGATTTCCTCCTCGCCTTCCCACTGGCAGCTGAAAGCACACAATAGGATGCTTCAGGATGGAGTGTGTGGGAAAGGTCAGGTAAATGCGTCACATTTTGCAGCCCCTTCCTTTCGTGATTTAACACGAATTATCAGTAGCAATCACTCATTGCGTTCATTCATAACCGAAGTACACAGTTTTTTTTAAGGGGGGTTCTGTCAGGTTGGCTGTATGGGGCACTGTGGTTTCTAACAGCAGCCCTGGTTACAAAATATATAAACAGAACACTGAAGGGACAAAGTAAAGTTTAAGCACTGGACCAAGAGCCCCCCAAAAAGGTGTTCTGGCCCTTATGCCTCCATGTTCCTTATACTATATGGCTAGTTTATTCCAAAACGGCCATGTTTTCTTAACTGAAAAATCTACTAGCCCTCTGCTCCCTGGGCAACCTCTTTAGATCTGGTCAACCTAGTTTGAAATTTTAGCTGAAGGATCCAGAGTGATATTTATTAGGCCTCTCCCCACTCTACTGGCCTGCTGCACCACAGACCACCCCGCACTGGCGTGCTGCACCACGCCACACTGGCCTGCTGCACCACCGACCACCCCACACTGGCCTGCTGCACCACCGACCACCCCACACTGGCCTGCTGCACCATTGGATAAATATGCCGTTCTTAACCTTCTCTATCCTCCATTAATTAAAATCACATAGGCTTAGTAAAATGTTTGTGTGTATTATTTCCAAGTGTACAGTATGTACAGGCTTTTTTTTAAATTGCAAGTTTGAAGAGTTAGAACATTGTATAGCAAGGGGTATTGAATTAAAATTCATGAAAGTCCAGGCAGTAAAATTTTCTGACAGCAGAAGTCCAAATCACGTTTGATTTTTAATGGCACCTCTGTGCATTGGCCAACATGGTGCGTTTTTGCAGGTGCGAACAATTCATGGTTCTGCAGCTCCATGTGGCTCAGTAAGGCACATAAGGTAGCCCTATGAAATGAATGGGCTTACATGCAGAATGCAGGAACAATGATGAGAACCTAGCCTTAGATCCTTCACATCACAATCCCATTACTACAGCAGTGCTCAGTCCCCCTTCACATCAAAGTCCCTCACTTCACATCAGTGCACCCTTCAGCAATGTCCTCAACCCCCATTCACATTCCTGTTTTTGGACCCCCTTATCTCCTCCCTTCACATTCCAGTCTTCACCCCCATGCATCCAGATTGCAATCCCCAGCCTCCCTTCATATCACCCCCACTTCACATTGCAGTCTCCCTGCCCCCATCCCTCATAGGGCCCTCTTCCCTGCCCTATCTTACACAGGGTGGGAGGCACGGCAGATCTAGAGCAGACATCGGGAGGCAGGACAGTTCTGGATGGAGGGGAAGAATTTTACAACTTTGTTACTAGCTTGTGGTTGGTTGCTAGAACCTCCCTGCATCCTAGCAACCAGTTAACTGTGGCAGCTCCTGCCATCCAGATGTCAGCTCTGCAAAGATGGCAGCTCTACTGCTAACTGAAGAGAAGAACCGACAGCTCCTAAATGCATGACTGTGGAGGGTCCAGATGGACTGACTTAGTCCACGTCTGGACCATGGTCCATCCTTTAGTAAGTGCATGGCCTTATTTCAGGCATTAATACGATGCTTTAGATACCATGCATTTACTTCAATCTCAATCAGCGTCAACGAGGTCAGGATCTCACACAGTGAAACAGCACTGAACATGACACAGAAAACTTCTTTTCTGGGTGAATTTATCAGAGTTTCTCAGCTTATATAAAAGCCAAAGACCTGACGGGCCAATCACCAGTAAAAAAAATAATAAAAAATGATTATGTCACATTATCTTCCATACCCAGAAGTACCAGGTATTACCCTTTTGATTGGAGCAGCAGGGGAATGAAGGCAGCTTGTGGAAAACTCCTTTAAGCTAGGTTCACACCTATGCAGTTTGCATTTCTGCACGTGTTTGACGCATTTTGTGGTCCTGGTAGGGAGGGCCACCGCAGTTGAAGGCGGCTTTGAAGTGCTCCGTGGTGTGGATAGGGGGCCGGTGCGGGCAGGCTCAGGGCATTTCTCCCTAACCACAGGCAACTACTTGGTGTGCGGCTATAGGTGTACAGTGCCAGCTGCTGTCAGGTCGTTACTCTGTATAGGCTTTGCAACTGTTGCTAACCGCATGCACCCATCATTGCAGCCGCAAGAATCCGTTTTTTGCCACTGAAATTTGGTGTATATAGTTGAAGACCCATGTGAAGGAAGCTTAAATCTTTAAAAATATATAGAGGCTACCACTGCTGACCTCCTGAAAATGCTGACTACCTGGCAGCTCTAGCTTCATTTTTATCCCAGCACAAGCATACAGATCAGGAAAGTGGAAGTGAAGTTTTAGTTGTAGATTAGGGTCTTAAAAGTACTGAAGCCATCACATAACAGCCCAGCAATTTGTTTTTCTTTGCAAAAATCAAGTATAAAAACAAAAGTAAAGCAAAGACATTGAACACTACATGTAACAACCATTTAAAATATTGACCAGTCTGATCTATTATTAAGCCTGCTGTATGTTGAAGCACCCATATTACATTTATATAGCAAATTATAGATCACAAGCAAAAAAAAAAAACACAATTAACAAAACAAACCACAAACAAAAACAAACCACAAACAAAAACAAACCACAAACAAAAACAAACCACAAACAAAAACAAACCACAAACAAAAACAAACCACAAACAAAAACAAACCACAAACAAAAACAAACCACAAACAAAAACAAACCACAAACAAAAACAAACCACAAACAAAAACAAACCACAACACAGAATACACTCAAAGAAGTGAATGACAGCTTGGCCAAGTCAGAACCATTTGCAAGCTAAAAAGCTACAGCTGGGCCTTCATTTGCTCCTCCAGGGAATGAAGCAGAACTCACCCCGAACAAGGAAAGTCACGTCTTCACCTAGGTAATCTGGAGGAACCTGGATTTGGACCCCTTCCTGCCCACACAAATAGCCAATCTCTGTAGTAGCATAACTGCACACTCCAAAGAGATGCCACCCAGAGAGGAACAAGAGCCAGACACTATCCAGTAGCAGTAAGGACACCATTCTGGGAGAGGGAGAGAGGAGCACTGGCGCCCACTTCAGGCATATATATACAATAGCAGGGCGTGGTCACTTAAATAGAAGCCCATTTATCATGTAGGCAGCAGCTTAAAGGTGTTAGAAGAGTGGGTTTTAACACTGGAAATCACTGCAAAGGTCTAATCCTAACTTCTCACCTATGCAGGTTGCAGTTGATGCGTATCTGCATTGCGTTTTGCGTTACAATTTTGCACTTGCTTTTTTATGCATTTTTGCTGCTTTGTTTATGCGTTTTGCTTTTTTTTTTTTAATTTTTTTTAATTTTTCTTGTTGCTAAGCAGATTTTAAATGCATGAAATACGCATTAAAAACATGGCAAAAATGCAAGTCCATAGAACCAAAAGCGCAACGTTTTGCGTTCAAAAAAGTTCCTGACCCTTTCCAAAAAATGCACTTGGTGAAAACGCAGAGATGTAAACCTGTCCCATAGGAAATCATGTTAAATGATGTAAACTGATGTGAATATACAATATATACTATATGTAAAGCGCTGCGTAAATTGGCAGCGCTATATAAGTACCTGTAATAAATAAATGGACTATATTGCGTTTCTGCAAAACGCTTCAGAAAACGCTTATATGTGAACCTAGGGTTAGGGCTGCTATCAACTGGGGATTGGCTTAAAGATTAAGAAAATCGTCTGAAAAATTTTGCAGAACCACTGATCGAACGATTTTCTCTTCGTTGATGGACAGGATGTTTTACCGATAATGATATTGTGAACGAAAAAATCTGGTTGAACAACAGTGAAAAATGTGGTTTCGCATACGAACGACCGATTTTCTATGCAGTGGTATGACGGTCGTACGAAAAAAAATCTATCAAGCTCTATCACGCATGAGCCAAAACAGAAGTTGACCCGGATGTTTATGTCCAAGGAATCTTCGTAAACACGAACAAAAAATCCAAATGTTAAAAGTAGATTGGCCTTATGAGATAATGAAACCAGAATTCTGCATATTATACTTTATGTATCACTATTTATGTATATAGGTCATGTAATAAACGATATTATACTCATTGCTGCTATTTGTTGTGTATATCGCTCGTTCTGGCCAGAAGGCGTGGCTACAAGGTCACACACACACTGTATCACTTCCACTTGTATGGAAAATGTCAACACTACGTATTGCCCAACGAACTATTTTTTTAGATTGGTTAATGTGGGCCACGATTTCGACCAACGAACGAACGCCTCTTGGTTGTCGGATGACCGATCGTTCAATTTTCTAATCGTGTATTCCCACCTTAAGTCCATCTTTTACAAGAAAACAATTTGTTTTCTGTGCAAAAATTATTGCAGCAGTGTCTAATATATTTGTTTTCATGCGAAACCTCAAAGTATGGTGTACCAGGTCCATTTGAGTACCGGGAAAACGCTTTGCATGCATTTTTCATGATAAAAAAAGGCTCTGGAAAGCATCTGGAAATGGAAGAGTTCAAAAAATTTTCCAAACGCAAACGCTTATAAATGCAGTTAGTCACGTTTACATGCCTTTAGAAGCATTTGGCGCTTGAAACACTGATAAAATCTACTCCTGAACACAAGTTTGGTGCATTAAAAAAATGACTGTAAACTCAATTTCCTGTAAACGACATAGTGTACATGGACACATAGGAAAACATTAGTTTTGCTGCGGGCGCAAAGTGAAGCATCGCAACTGCCACATGTAAACACCCCGTCTGCTACCATTACAGCTTAAAGTGGTAGTAATCTCATTGTTTTGTATACTTTTTACTTTTAGGTATGTTTATAATAAAGCTTACCTTTAGGTAAAATGAAATGTGCACCGTTTAGGAGATATTCACTCTATTTGAGAGCTGGCGCATGCCCTTCCTTCAGAGCTGTGTGCCGTAGCCCAGGACTCCCATGAGAGTTACGTCATCGCAGCTCGGCCAGTCAGACTCGCAAACCCGGAAGGAAGGCCGGGTGTAGATGGAAGCTTCTGCAGCGGTGACAGCGCATCCCTGGAGGGCTTAGTTTTAAGGTAAGTCCTTCGTAATGTGCGAGTATGCGATGCATACTAGCACATTATGACATTACCTTGCAGGGGATTTATTAATTTATTTTTGGTGCGGTTTACTATTGCTTTAAGGGGGGGGCCATTGGGAAGCACTAAAAATGCAGCTCAACTACGTGTTTTTAATACCACTAATCTAAACTTATGCAGGCCATAGATGGGGAGAAAAACTGCAGATTTTTCTTTTAAAAAACGAAAAATCGGTTGTTCAAGTGGCCGACGTTACCATCAATGGTAAAAAAAAATCGGCCGATTTTCTACCCGTCTAGAGCCGGCAAAAAGTGTCCCTGCAGAGAGCTCTGCTATTTCTTTGACAGTTCTCTGACAGTTCCTTGACATTTATAGAAGTTGCAACAATGTATCTATTTGTTTCCATTTAGGATACAGATGTTTTTATTCGGAAACAAATAGATACAATGTTTCAACCGCTGTAAATGTCAAGGAACTGTCAGAGAACTGTCAGAAATAGCAGAGCTCTCTGCAGAGACACTTTTTGCTGGACTGGAATTCTTCTAATTTTCATCCTACTTCTTCTTCTTCTTCTTCTTCTTCTTCTTCATCCTCATCCTCTTCTTCTTCTTCTTCTTCTTCTTCTTCATCCTCATCCTCTTCTTCTTCTTCTTCTTCATCCTCATCCTCTTCTTCTTCTTCATCCTCTTCTTCATCCCCATCCTCTTCTTCTTCATACTCATCCTCTTCTTCTTCTTCTTCTTCATCCTCATCCTCTTCTTCTTCATCATCCTCCTCCTCCTCCTCCTTCTTCTTCTTCTTCCTCATCCTCTTCTTCTTCATCATCATCATCCTCATCCTCTTCTTCTTCTTCATCCTCATCCTCTTCTTCTTCATCCTCATCTTCTTCTTCTTCTTCTTCATCCTCATCTTCTTCTTCTTTTTCTTCATCCTCATCCTCTTCTTCATCCTCATCCTCTTCTTCATCATCCTCCTCTTCTTCTTCTTCTTCTTCATCCTCATCCTCTTCTTCTTCTTCTTCTTCTTCTTCTTCTTCTTCTTCTTCTTCATCCTCATCCTCTTCTTCTTCTTCCTCTTCTTCATCCTCATCCTCTTCTTCTTCATCATCCTCATCCTCTTCTTCTTCATCATCATCCTCATCCTTTCTTCCTCTTCTTCATCCTCATCTTCTTCTTCTTCATCCTCTTCTTCATCCTCATCCTCTTCTTCTTCTTCTTCATCCTCATCCTCTTCTTCTTCTTCATCCTCTTCTTCCTCTTCTTCTTCTTCATCCTCTTCTTCATCCTCTTCCTCTTCTTCTTTTTCTTCTTTTTGTCTTCCTCTTGCAGGTCACTGCTCATGCGCAGATTTTTTATCGGTAAAAAATCGGCCGATTTGCCCACTAATTGCCGCGAAAATCGGCCGATCGGCAAAATCGGCCGATTTTTTTCCAACTTTACCGAAAAACAAAAACGGCCAAAATACCGAAAAACGGCCGACCAAATCGCCCACTAACGATCCGAAAATCGGCCGATTTTATTTTCGGCCGAAAAATCGGCCGATTTTCGACCCGTCTATGGCCTGCATTAGGCTCCATGTACACTGCAGCTGATAAACGCACGTTCAGGAGCTGTTCAGCGTTTTTTCAGCAGCCCCTGAACTCTCCCTAATGTTTTCCTATGTGTCCATGTACACTATGTCATTTACAGTCGTTTACAGGCAGTTGAGTTTACAGTCTTTTTTTAACGCACCAAACTTGCGTTCAGGAGTAGATTTTATCAGCGTTTCAAATGCCGAATGCTTGTAAACGCATGTAAATGCAGCTAACCGCATTTATAAGCGTTTGCATTTCGAAAAAATGTTTAATTCTTCCATTTCCAGATGCTTTCCAGAGCCTTTTTTCGTCATGAAAAATGCATGCAAAGTGTTTTCCCGGTACTCAAATGGACCTGGTACACCATACTTTGAGGTTTAGCATGAAAGAAAATATGTTAGACACTGCTGCAATAATTTCTGCACAGAAATGAGCTGGAACACATCCAAACACCACAAATTAAAAAAAAGACAGCTGATCTCAACAAATACTGGTCTCTCTGCTTCTGCTCTTTCTATTTCTCTCAAAATGTCTGAAATAGGTAATTTTTACTGTTTTTCAGTGCATTCTGGGCATTTTGGAAGGTCTCTTGAGGTTGTCTTTAAAAAACACTTCTAAACGCAAACGCTCATAAGCGCGGTATGCAAACGCGGCTAAACAGACTTTTATTAACCTACAGTACGTTTTCCAGCAGTCAGTTTCCATCGTGCAGAAGTGTCCCGTGTACATGGAGCCTTAGCCTAAAACGATTATTAAGAAATTCCACAACGGTGCACTGGAGACACCGAGTGGCTGTTTTTGAGTAGTGCATAGGAAGGTGGCAGCTTCCTTGGCTGGATAGGAGGGTTTAGTTCCACTTTAAGAGAACCAATCATAACCAGGCTTATCCAAGACCCTGAACAATTCACATAAATGTTTATAATTCTACATGAAACACTTCTTTTTCAGTTAACTGGAGAAAAGTTAAAACTCTTGTAAGGTTATTATTGTCTATGGTCACCAACAGCTATTTTGCAACTGTGGTGCTTTTAAGTGCATTGATAAAGCAAGTATATACACAAAGTGGTCGTTATTGGCCTTCATGGTTAAAATGGAACTAAACCCACTGATTTGACAGTTTCAAAAAACAGTTACATTCCTGGGACATGCCTTGTTCCAGACAGTAGCTCCCTTTCATGGAGATGACACTGTTATCATGTTTTAATGCTTGTACTCAGAGACTTTTGTCTTCAGTCCCCTGTTAAAAAATGTAGCACCGGCCTAGGGAAGCTAGAGGGAGCTAGTTGATTTTTTTTTTATTTTGAGCCTGATGGAGTAGTCAGAGGGGGTCCAATTTTGGTCAGGGCTGAGAGGCTTTGCAGACCTTTGGAACGTCCCCCTGATCTAGAGACTTGAAGAAGTCTCTAGAATTCTGTGGGTGGGGGTGAAAAGGAGCTGGTCTGCACTTTTAGCGGATCCTGACCAGGGGCGGACTGACCATTTGGGAACTTGGGCACTGCCCGAGGGCTCGGGGTCAGTAGGGGGCCCCATGAGATGCCCCTGGTAACTTTCATAGGCTTTTTTGGGTGTGGTTTGAGTGTGGGTGAGGACACAGGGGCCCCATGATCCCCTACTGCCCAGTGCCCCATGAGTTGTCAGTCCGCCCCTGATCCTGACCAATCCCCAAGCAGGAGGATTGGCATGGGATCAGGACAGCCCTTTAGAGTGATGGAACCTGTTCAGTAGCAGGAGAGTTTGGGTGGAAGATGGAGTGAGCAGGATGGAGTGTGGAGCCTGGGAGGGGATCCAGGAGAGGGGCCTACCTACAGGCAGAGGGGCTGGAAGGGAAGCTTCATCATCCCCTGAGAGAGGACAGCCTAGGAAGCAGGGAAGGAGCCAGCCCTGAAGGCAGCCACCAACCAAGGATATGTTATCTGGGGTCTGAGAGGCCAGATAGCTCTCCAAGAAGAGAAAACCCTTCTGACTACTTGTACATAGTTCCAGAAAGTTGACCGCAGTTTTACAGTTGCTTGGGAATCCCTTGTACCACTCATCCCTATCGAAGTTATCAACCCCTTAATAAAATCCAAAAAAAAAAACCCAGTTCAAGGGATGTTTACTGTCTCTGGAGTGCAAGGTTGGAAGGAAATGCGTGTTGCCTGGCTGTGCAGGACTATAGGGGGACCAAAATCTTCAGTGAATCCTAAGGGGATAGCACTACAAAAATATAATGCATAAAAACATTTGCATATACGTATAGCATATGTATATATACAGTATTGCAAGTTTTGCAAAAGAAGGTTATTAACCAAGTCTTCCCTCAAAGTCAACCTTGTGACAATGATGGAAGCTGATCATATGTATCTGGAAAGGAGTAGACAGCATAAATTAAGGAAATACAGAGGCTGACATAGCTGATCTCCTTCTGAAAATACTAATTTCCTGACTGTTTTTTCAAGCATGCAGCCAAAGTGAGGTCAAAATCCTCATCGCCTGCCCAGAGTCTAGTAAGAAGCAACAATGAGTTCTTGTGCGAATGAGGATGGGCATAATCACGTAGCTGGTGGTTACTGCCCTGTTAGTGTGTCCCACCTAAGAGAGATGGACCAGTAGACATGAACACTTTCTGCTTTGGGGTAAATGTATAGGCCTGAGGCTGGAGGCCTGGGAAAGGAGAACATTTGCAGTTGGGACAATCACCTCCAAAAAGCATTGTGAGCACCTCCTTTAATACCTGACAACTAGGACCAGTTATGGAAGGTTAACAACCAAATTTTTGGTACATTCTGTCATATTTTTGGACCTGTTTATTCAATGTTTTTAAACTGTAACTTTTCTTAGTAGCCATTTTTTTAATACGTCATGAAAATGTTCAGTAAAAGGCATAAAAACATTGGATATCTCATTGTAGTGTACGATAAAGGCAGTCAAAATAGTAAGTTCAGCTGGGTAACAATCTTACAGCAGTTAAATATGTTGGACTAATTGTAAACTCTCTATGAAAGGCAAGGGCACAAGGAAAGAGAAATCTAGCAGCTGGTTCAGGTCAAGAGTAAGTGGTGGTTCAATGACGAGTCTGTCTGTGGCTAGGAAGGCTTACTGGGCACATATGCCTGCCATATGGGCTCCATGTTTTATGGGCCAAAGAAATCCCTAGGAACCAAAGCTGGAACTACAGGAGAGCTGAGGCCTCATGAAACAAAGTGTAAATTGTGATTCTTGACCATGCCTACAATCGAAGTAAAGTGAAAATAAGTGTTTATGGAGGCAGCAAGGTAGAACCGGTGCCTCAGTTTGCTTTCTCTGCAAAACTGAAGGATGGATCTCAGCATCAGAAACTGGCTTAATAAACTGGATGCCAGGGAGCCCTCTTACAATTTATGTGACCTTTGCTCTCAACAAGACACCTGACAATCTTTGATAACCTTATCCTTGTCAAAACTTTCATGTGTAGCCTGAAGACTGATTGCAATGCCCTGTTTTCAGTAGAGGAATGTGCCCCTGTGTGAAGCTTTATCTTTTTTCTAGTGAAGGCTCAGTACACAGAGAACCCACACAGAACCCATTCAGTACACAGAGAAACCAGATCAGCCCTGGCAATCTGCTCACAGCATGTATGAGTCTCAGCCCTGACCAGCTTCTACCAATCCTGCCATTGAAATATAAAAATATTTCTGTTTCCACTTTCCCTGCTGAACAATTCAACCAGTTGGAGCTATTGCAGGGAGAAAGCTTATGTGTCAACTGTCAGATTCAACCCTTCAGAAGTTTTTCATTTTATGTCTTCATGGCACTCTTGATATTCTTTCTCCAGTGTCCAAACTTCCAACCCTTGCTCTGTTTGTGTCATTATTGGTGTCATTATTGGTCACATCTCCATACATCTTTCTCCTCCTCAGCCATAGCCACATCACATCTCCTTCAAGCCAAAAGACAAACACTTGGCAGAGCCAAGTGTTTGTTTTTATGGAAAGCATGGGTATGTCAACACCTACATTTCATATAAATGACTAAGAGAGTAAAAGAGAATGGAGACAGCCATGCAGATACAATATAGACTTAGCTATATGGCTATTATGTACTAATCCTCCTGCATTGTATAGTTTGGCTTGAGTGGCATTCAAGGCTCTTTCACCTTGATACAAAGGTCAGGACGATAAGGACATAATCTCATTTTGCTGCAATTGTGATGAGGCAGCAAACCTCTAAATGTGACAGCCAACAAGATAAAGCGCTTGCAGTCCTTTAATTTCTTCAGTTTATATCTGTCACTTCTCAGAATGATCCTGGTGACATTACACAAGAGTTGGAGACCAACTCAGCATGCCTGTTTATGCACTATGAAATCAATATTTGTGCCAGTCTTATCTCATGGATAATGGCCAGAAGAATCAAACCCAGCGGGTTGCAGCTTTCGCCTCCTAAAGTCTACAGATATGGTACCCATAAGCAGGCCATAGACTTCGCAGAATGATTTAACATACAGGTGCAAATCCAACTACTGGGAGAGGGATTTTCGGCAAATTCAGGAATAATCTAATAAGAATGTTCTCACTGGTATGAAAGGGATATTTACAGTCCTAATGGATTTGCTAAAATGTTTTCACTGGTGCTCACTGGCTTGAGGAGTTGTACACCACTGGGCTTTTTGCTCCCACCACTGGTCTTTGAGCTGTGCATGCCAAGCAGAGGTTGGCAATGTCTACGTTTATCAATTGGCACCACTCATACATCATGATTACATAAAGTGGTGATGTCATGGACATAGCTGTATGAGGGCATGAAGTGGCATGCTTGGTTTGGTGCCATTTGTGATTAACATACTGAGCAATCAGGAGCTGTGTGGGGCTTTCACACTAATAGATACTTGTGCAGGACAACTTGCAAAACATTGGGCTTAATTTTCAGGCCATCTTCTCTTGTGCAAAGCTTGGGTGGTCATGGCTTGGGATCTTTTGGCAGCATATCAGGGGAAGTCTAAGGGAGCAGGACCCCACTTAGAATTGTATAGGCCGCTCTTAAGCACTCTCTTTTCTGTGTTCATAAAAAGTACTTGTTATCATCTTTCTGTAACTGTTACCAAGCATGTGCTCACTCAATAGAATTAATGTTAAAGACAGCTATTGTCTCAGCTTGTGCATATACCTCAAGGCTTGCCTCTTACTCTGTTATCAGTGTTATTGTGTTATTGTGACAGCTTCAAACTACTTTGCTAATGTGAAGGGAGGTCTAGCACAGCAAGGTCACCCACAGCTCAACCACCCACATCACTGTAGCTTTACAGCTTATATACTTGCAAAAATTCAGTTTGCCTAAGGGAACCAAACATTGGCTCTGCTCCCAGGTTAGTACTTGTAGTTGAACCAGCCGATGTTGTTCAAGGCCCAAAAGGACACACCTCTCTTCTAAGCAGTATGCACCATATAGACAGGATGGGCTGTACCACCATTATAGGGTCAGGACTGAATCAGAGATACCAGCTGAATGGGTGTAACTTATCCAGGGAGTCCAAATCAAATTTTTCATGAGAGTTTTGGAGAATAGCAGACTTTTTTTCATTTATCATGGTGCTTGTGAATCTCTGTACAATTTAATCATAGCTGAGAAAAGGCAATTTCCATGCCCATGCACATTTTTGTTTTGTAGCTACAAATATGACAGAAACAAGCTTACATTTAGGTTGAAAAAGGATAACTATGTGGTTGTATAACAAGGCCACCCAGGGGTCTCTGTATAGGTTTTGGTAATATTCTGATCAAGTGCTTACTTTTTCAATAGAATTAATTGTTCACTGAGCAACAATATTCCACCAAGCACAGGTTTCTCCCCTGATTAATTCACTGTAACGGCTGATTGGTAGAGGCAATCTATGATTATGCCCTACATTAGGGAAAAATGCATCAGAAGAAGAGATTGTGTCTGATAGTTTGTCGCTGCTCAGTGGACAAAAAATCTACCCTACAAAAGGTCTTCCTGAACCCTAGAACAGGCTTATTGCTGAGGTCACCAACATCTAATGTCTGCACATACCCCAGAGAACCTTGCTTCCATTATTGTTCCAGCTCATGACTGGGTAATAGACTCCTTAGCTTTGTCAAGTGCTGTCGGGATTGCAGGTACCACAGAAACCTCCCTTCAACCAGGAATACAGTATAAATTATTAGCATACTGCAAAGATTGTTTTTAGCAAGGTAAAACAGTACAATGGCTTGTTTTGTTTGTGAGGTTAAGGCTTGTAGAGGTAAAGCATCCTGAAGAACTATAAAGGAAGAAACAAGGGAGAATACTCACTGATTGAGTATCTAAGATATCCAAGAAGCCAGGGACCAGTTGATCAGACTCCATCTATACCTAAACTATCACCTTTAAGTGGACTGACTTTATGATTTTTATGATAAAGTTGTTATTTTTACATGGAGACCGCATTCTTGATCTGCACAACATGTTTACCCATTTAATACTGGCCTGGCTGCGTTGTAATTATACTTGCACTTTAGCCTTGTACAGAGTTGTGGATTATCCTGTCAGTGGGAACCTGAAAAACCAGTCCAATGCATACAGTAACACCGTGTTTTTCACAGTGTGGCTGACATTTGAACTGGTCTGATGACACAAGCAATGCATGTTTGCAGGGCATGTCCTATCTCCATCTAGCCCTGGGGCATACCTCTATGGCCTGTGTTCCAGGTAGCTTCTTCTTCAAGGACACTTGTTTCAATCTGAGCAATGTCAAATGCAATGTCTGGCTTTAGGTGGGCCTAATATTGGCCTAATTAGGTTGTTTTCTGTGAGTAAGAGAAAATCCAATCTTAGGATGACCACGTGCTATAGGGATAAATATATAAACATTTATATCTCCTAATTTGCTAAAATGAGAAAGGGGGATATCTTTTAGAATAAATTATGATGGAAAAAGGACACACTTCTCTCATGTCCTCTGTTACATGGTAGATGATGAACATTGCCAGGACAAGGTCCTTTAGCACCCAAGGCAAAAAAGGTCAGCTTTCAGGAAACTAGTACGGCTAATGCTAATTCTTCTGCAGCTAATGCTCATTCCCATGCAGCTAATGCCCGTGCATACTGTATGTATCAGCACACTCAGACGAGCTCAGGCTAATATCCAGAGCGATTCAGAAAAAATTAGTCGGGTTGTAACAGTGCAAACACTGCAAAGTCCTGGGAAATGGTAGTATGGGGTGATCGTGGTATTAGTGGCTACTGTATGAAGAGCGTAGGATTCCGTGTGGCACTGAGGGCAAGGCTTCCAAATAAGCTGTAGCAACTTCTGTAGATGAGAAAAGGAGAGAAGCGCCTCTAAGTGCAATAAGTCTTTTTATTCAAGTCTAAATGTAGAAACACTCACATGTGTGAAGTAATCATAAGCCTAAAAACCGTGGTTAACAATAGTTAACGGTGGGGTGGTAACCCGGGTGAAGAGCCGTCATCTTACTGCGATGTGGGGAGGTCAGCTCTCGGCTGGAACAGCGTGGTGGCTGGAGGGGAACAGTGGTGAGGCCGGCCAGCGTGCACGTCCTCCCTCAGAGCCGGATGGAACGCACGCTGGAACGTAGCGGCGGCGTGGCCGTGATGACTTCAGATCCCAGGGTGCACTGCAACGCGTTTCGGAGCATGCACTGGCCGTGGAAGGCGGAAGTGCACTCCTTTTTCAAGCAGCCGGCCGGCCTCACCGCTGTTCCCCTCCAGCCACCACGCTGTTCCAGCCGAGAGCTGTTAACTATTGTTAACCACGGTTTTTAAGCTTATGATTACTTCACACATGTGAGTGTTTCTACATTTAGACTTGAATAAAAAGACTTATTGCACTTAGAGGCGCTTCTCTCCTTTTCTTTTCTAATATCCAGAGTGTACTGACACGCAGGTACATATCTGTGCGCTGGCACGCACTGATGCCAAGCTCCCTTTTTAAAGGAAACTCTGCTGTGTACTATTCACTGGATGTTGTTTAGCTTTCTGTGAACCACGTTCTTGTTTGTACTGATTGATCTTTTGTTGCTGAGTCAGCTTGTTCCTGACCTTGATCTGTGGATTCTGACCTTAGACTTAGGCCTTAGACAGCTTGCCTTAGACTATTCTCTACCTGATCTCCTGGTGGTGACCTTGGCTTGCCTCTGATTATTCTCTGACTGATCTCCTGGTGCTGACCTCGGCTTGCTATTGGACCTCGCTCTAACAGCTTTCCTGATACCAACCCAAGCCTTCCTGCTGTCTCACTGTGTGTGACCCTGGCTCACCTTGACTAGGTCCCTGACAGTGGCAGTCACCTGCTATCAAGTTACCGGCACCTGTGCTTTTCAGAGTCTTGTACCTCTGTCACCACATTTAGGGGTGCTCAGACCAGAGCTGTAAGGGAAACCCTCTTGTCAACCAAGGTACGTGACACCAACGTGCCTTCCTTCCCCCTTCATCAGCCTGGAACCACTGCAGCAGCAGTATAAGTTTAAGGTCCTACCTACTTCTCAGCCCAGCCCTGCTGAAGAATATTTATCAAAAATAGTCGGTTGAAGAGACACTATCACTGTGCCCATTTGGGTTAAAGTGACAGTGTCTACATACAACCCATCCCCAGGCATGTATATTTACCTAACCACACTCCCTTGTCATCTCCCTGCACTTCTAGAGCCTTTTTTTTATGAAGGGAAGAAAACATGACCTGTCCATTGTGGCAGGGACCAGTCCTGAGCCGCCAATCACCAGACCTGGATACTGTCCTGTTTGGGGGTTCCTGTCTAAGCTCCAACACTGAAATTTAGACAGGCAGTGATTCTGCAACAGGGAGGTGGTGGGGGAGTATGACTGGTTAACTATACAATATCTACGTGACAGTGTCTCACTTTGACCTGATTAGGAAAAGTGACAGTGTCTCTTTAAATTCACAAGCCTCATTTATCACCACTTTTCTACTGTCAGTTTAAAGTAAGAAATTTAATATTTTATCAAATTAATGAATAATTTAGTGCAGTAGAACATGTTTGGTAGGTTGATGTAGAGGTCTGTGTATCAATCCAAATGAGGGACAACTGAAGAGGGACAGATGTACTATAGAAGAAAGAATTGCCAAAGGGACTTGGCAAGGCACACTAAATTATAGTTTAAAAAATCAAGTTCTTTATTATAGTTAGAAAAAAAACATACTAAAATTCTTCCAAAAAATCCATATACATGGAATACCAGGTTTGTAACATTTATGCAAGTAATAACGAATCTACATGATCTATAAATTACATGGCACAAGCTCCCTGCAACATCTTGACGTGTTTTGTGAAGCAGCGTTCACTTCTTCAGGAGCTAAGAAGGCTTGTTAGTATGGTATGGAATGGTATATGAGGAGAGACCAGGTCGTTATAATAGGAAAAAAAAGGAAAAAAAGGAGGGAATACAGTATAATATTATATAATACTAGTGTATTGGGGGCTGAGCCACACTTATCTTCACTCACCATGGCCTCTTATCCTTTATTAAACAGGGACAGATCTCTCCAAATGAGGACCATGTACATCTATAATAAATTGCTACAGTGAGCGCTCTTAGAGTAAAAGCAGCTGAACATTCAAGGAAACCAAATAAAACGTTGTGAGAAATAGCATAAATATAAAATGCAGAGCTAAAAATCAATGAAAAGTACCAGTATATAATAATCAAGAATAAATGAATGTAAATAATCTGATCATAAATTGCAAGAAAAATAAAGTCCTGTAATGGTGCTCCTTGTGTTCCCAGTGCATATGGTATAAATGCGCACTAACCAGAGGCGTATTTGAAATACACAGTGTGTAAATATCATGAAGATCCCCTCTCTCTCTGGTCAGGATATGGACTGGAACTGGAGGTGATGAAGATGGAATGCCCTCGTGTGGTGAATATGGATCTGGAGTGGATCTGGAGCTCCCCGTACATACTCTCTCTGGTTCCTCTTCCGGAGAGTGTGCACGGGGAGCTTTCCACTTTCAGAGCCCTGTTGTGATCCACTTACCAGCTCCAGAGAGGGGAACGACCTGTAATCCAGGATTCCTTGCCCGCATATCCCTTAAAGGGGACCTCTGGCACTCCGGATCCCTCTTCACCATACGAGGGCATTCCATCTTCATCACCTCCAGTTCCAGTAAGACCTGTGGTCATGTTGGCAGCATATTAGACCAATTAAGTGTATGATATAAGTATCACAATCATTACTCACATCTTTTGAGTTGTTATTGCAAAATTGTGAAGTATACGTGGACTTTTCTACATTATTCCTAACATTTCCTTAAAAATAAATAAATACATATATAAATAAATATTATTTCTATGTTTTTTTATTAATCGAATCTTGATCCATCTACTGGGTTAACATGTATTTGTACATTCAAACCCTAACTGAACGACATTTAGTTGTCCTGTCTGCATATACTGCAGCAATAGCTGTATGGCATATTCCTGGACTGGTTTTCTGTTGATGACAACTATTCTGACTCCAATTGTAATAGTGACATTCCTCTTCTTGAGACCTCAATGCCTAGCCTGAATGTAACAGACAATCACTGCCAACCATCTTCATCAGATAGCTGAACTTATAAAACATTTGGCACCCCTGAATATCTTTAATGCATGGGAAAGAGTTAAAGTGTTACTAAACCCACAACAGTAAAATCAGTCTGTATATGCATGACTAGCGCACAAGAGATTGGCTAATCCAGACACACTACTTCCCATTTCACCCTTCTTAAACCCCCATTACGAATTAAAGGAAAACATAACACCAATTGGAGTAAAAATGGCCAACACGGCCTTTTATTACACTTCAACTTCAAATACACAAAAAAGCATTCCTTAAAACAGAAACACATAGTCAGAGTTTTTGGTCTTCGAAGGCACCAAAACTGAACCGAAATGCACCTGCGGACACCATATTACACTAGGCTTCCAGCCGCAACACACCAGCTCGGAGACAACCATACTATCCGCAGTGCAGAACCACCACCTTTCAGTTAAACCTCGGTTAACTGGAATGCCCCCGGGAACACCATACCACTGATGGGTCCCACACCATTATTTGTACCTTCCAAAATGAGTACCGCTTCCAAAGACCAACAACTGCACACTATTGAAATAACACCCCCCCCCCTTCCCCGGAGTGACACCAAACCACACGAAACTAGGGAGGGCGGGAGGGAAGCTCTCACCTCCTGGTCACCTCGTCGACTGAACGACCCTCCCCAAACCTCCCACCCCAAGGAGTAGCAGTCTCCACCTCCACCCCCAATCTACCAATCAAGACCTTTCACTTCCTAATCTTAAACTTAACCCTTTCCTGTCCTCCTTACCCACTCTAGGCCTAGTCATGCCTGCACTGCGCTATTTCTTTCTTTTCTTTTACGCTACGGGCATTTCTGTAAAGCATGCTTGTTATACTCACTGTGGGACCTACGGGGTTAATCCTCCACATTGTGTAAAAAGGATGGAGATCCTGTCTTCTCTGATTCTCCCCTTCTTCAAATGTTCCCAATCCATCTGCAGATAGAACAGAGCCTTGGGGGCAAGCTGCACATGCTCAGTTTGGTGTGCATTGCTAGAGAGTTTTTTTTTTCTTGGGAGAATGCATGTGACTAGCACAGAGCCAATCAGTGCTATCCAGACAGAGGGTAAGGGGTCATGCAATTAACAGTTAAACGACATAAGAAATAAACATAGATGCTATTTCATTGCCCATAGAACTGAGAAAGCAACAGTGTTTTTTGTCTGTGTATTGAAAAAACTGTATTAAGCGCTGCGCTAAATACACCTCACACTACTTTTGGTGTTATACTAGTCACAAACCATACAACTCGGTATGACTAGTATAACATCAAAAGTAATCCAAGGTGTATTTAGTGCAACATTTCCTATATGTTTATGTAAGGGTTTTCTGTAATCTTTTAGCCCCCATTCAATCATAAGGGTTTTTCTGTTCCTTCCCCTACATCTAAGTATGCAAAATCTCATTCTTTCTAATTTTAATGGCTCACAGTCACATTTGTATGCTCAGTCACCCTATACTCAAAAGTGTACATGAGCGCTTTTTTTTAGCATGTTCAAGCATTTTTTGTCCCCTAGACTTCAAGGGGAAAACATTATCTTGGTCTGTTCTGTGTTTTACTGGATGCAGGGTTGACTGCTTCCCCCTGTCTGTCCGGAAGAATTTTGGAGGATAGTAGGCCGGGAGAGTCAAATCAGCAGCTGAATATTTATGCAGCCCTGGCCAATCCCTGGGGCAGATGTTGAATGGGGGAGTTCATAAATACTCTAAGACTTGGAACAGAAGAGTCTTTTGTCCAGGAGGAGGAGACCAAGGCCTTGAGGGCTGCTGCCCTTCCGGGCAGGTCTGCCATGTGACTGCTATTCAACGAGATTCCAGCTGGGCTAGCTGGGAGGCCTATTTTGCTAAAAGCTGCTGGAGCTGACTGAGGGACTTTTTGTCTGGGGATCTGGTCTGATACCACTGAAGAGGTGTCTGGAAGATATTGGAAGAAGGCGTCCAATTATCCAAGGACATTAGTGAGTACAGGCTGGTGTAAGAGATCCCTGAGACTGTGTGCTGCTACCAGGGACGGACTGACCATTTGAGCACTCGGGCACTGCCCGAGGGCCCGGGGTCAGTAGGGGGCCCCATGAGATGCCCCTGGTACCTTTCATTGGCTTTTTCATAGGCTTTTTTGGGTGTGGGCGAGGAAACAGGGGCCCCATGATGCCCTATTGCCCGGGGGTCCAATGAGTTGTCAGTCCTCCATTGGCTGCAACTATCCCTCTTGTGCTAGCGTCAGCATTGCTCAACGACGACAATGTGTATGGTGTCCTGGTATAGCTGAGTTCAATATTTGCTTGAGCAAGAACTCTTTTAGGATCCCCAAATTGCTGCTAAAGTTACTGGAGTATTCCAAAGTTACCCCGAACCTATCCAAGTTCAGGTTCTGCAATAAAGTGTAGCACTACCCCCTTAGTCGTCACTGAGTTTTGGTTCACCCTATAGTCCTGCACAGCCAGGCAACAAGCACTTCTTCAGACCTTGCACACTGGAGACAGAAAACAGTCCTTGAGCTTGTTTATTTTCTTTTTTGCTTAATTAAGGGGTATTGAACTTGGATGCGGATGAGGGATGCATAGGATGCCCAAGGGAACTGCAACTGAGGACAACTCCTTAACAACTATGTACAAGTCTATATACAGCAAAAAATCCCCCCAGACCCCAGATTAATCCTCTCCTCATCCAGCTGTACTGGGGGAATCCCTGGGCAAGGGGACCCAGAATTTGTCTCTTTAAATCAAACAGTCCCAGAAGGGGCTAGTCAGGTTTCCTACCTGAATGCCCTTTCCTCTTATCCTGCCCAGGGGGTGTAGGACTACTCACTCTCCCTCTACTGCGAGCTTACTGGGTTGGTGGCTGCCTTCAGGCCTTCCACTGGGCTGGCTCCTTCCCTGCTGCACAGGTGGTCCTCTCTCAGGGGAATGCTGAGGTCGAGCGATCCTCCTTTCAATTTCAGCCTGGAGGTAGGCCTCTTCCCACTGGGCCCCCTCCCAGCTCCTGCATCCCAGCCTCTCACTCCACCTTCCACCCAAACTCTCCTGCTGCTGAGCAGGCCCAGTCACACTTAAGGGCTGCCCTGGCTCAATGCCAAGCCTCCTAACTGGGGATTGGCCAGAGTCCCTTAAGTGTGCATTGCCTTCTAGAAACTTCTAAAGTTTCTAGAGCAGGGGGAGGTATCAGGAAATTGATCTCTAGAGCCCTCAGCCCTGACCTAAAATAGCCTGGCTGGCTCATCCCAGGCTGCTATTCAGCCTATTCAGCTAAACAAAACTATCTAGCTCCCCCTAGATAACTAGAGGGGCACTACAAAAGCATCAGAAAAGCATAGACTAGACTGTTTATTGAGCCAAAGCAGTGACTGTGACTGTGAGCCCGGCTGCGGGTGCAACTATGATCCCTAGGGACCTAAAAGGTGGGCTCCTGCTGACCTCCTCTCCTCCTATAGAACTGCTCTCCTTCTCTTGCGCAGCCCAGGAAGCAAACATCTGAAGCATGATAAACATGCAAAGATGTTTGTAAAATGTCTGTAATACACCTGAAAAATATGCTACAAAATCAATTAAATCAATGCACTCTGCTTAAAAGGAAATCTGGGCTTTCCCTTGCTGCTAACATTTTTCTCGGGGCTTGAACCTTTGGCCTCATTTACATGGGTATACTTATCCACCCACCCATCTGAAGGATCAGTGCCGGGACAAGGTCATCTAGCACCCAGAGCGAAAATGCCAATTAGCTTCCCCCAAAAATGTATGAGCATTATGTGTCAGCAAAAATCTCCTCCTCCCCCCAAAAAAAAATTCAAGCACTATAGGGGGGCTGTGGGATCGCAGCGTAGGGGCCCTGAACTAGAGGTGCCACTGGCTGTCAGATTGCCATTGTGTAGTGTTTGCTTACCTGCACCCTACCCATGTTCTTAGCTGGAATAAAATGGGGGAAGATTAACAAACACTGCACAATGGCGATCTACCAGTCCTGATCTAGAAGAGCTGCAGTGGCAGAACAGAGGAGATGGAGGGGAGAGAGAGCACAACCTGCCCCTCCTCCCAGCTTTCTCCTCTCAAAATCTGGTTTGCCTCCTCCAGCGCTAAGGTGACAGGAGTAGTGAAGCTGCTGTCACTACTTCGGTCAGCTTGTAGGTAGGAAGTCTCCATCCGGTGCCCCCCCCCCCCCTCCGCATCATACCACCACATCCAAGGCAGCCACCCCTTCCAACCACCCCTTGTCCTAGCCCTGTGAAAGATCATCTGTGTTCTGTGCATTTGTGTGTAAGCAGTCCCATTCATGTCTACTGGGATGCAGAAGCTGCATTGACACAGCTGCTGGTCACAATTGGAAAGCTGTGTGGGTATAAATGCATGTCCCTGAAAACAGACAGGGTGCATAATGGGACATCCACCCACATGGCTGTCAAAATTAGACCAGCGGCTCTGTCCATGTAGCCACTGCATCCCAACAGACATGAATGGGCCTGCCAGCATGCAGATGCGCGGAATACCTCTGCATCCAAAGACTGCCCTTCGTGCTGGTGTACGTAGTTACATAGTTAGTCTGGCTGAAAAAAGACAAAAGTCCATCCAGTTCAACCATTAAAAAAAAAAAAAAAGTTATAATCCTACACCCACAGTTGATCCAGAGGAAGGAAAAAAGACCCAGCAAAGCATGATCCAATTTGCTCCTGCAGGGGAAAAAATTCTTTCCTGATCCCCCGAGAGGCAATTGGATAGTTCCTGGATCAACTTTACCTATAAATGTTAGTATCCATTTATATTCTGTGTATCTAAGAAAGAATCCAGGCCTTTTTTAAAGCAATCCACTGAGCTGGCCAGAACCAACTCTTGAGGGAGTCTATTCCACAATTTCACAGCTCTCACTGTGAAGAAACCTTTTCGTGTTTGGAGATTAAATCTCCTTTCCTCCAGACGTAAAGAGTGCCCCCTTGTCCTCTGTGATGACCTCAGGATGAATAGCTCTACACCAAGTTCACTATATGAACCACTGATGTATTTATATATGTTGATCATATCCCCCCTTATGTATTTATACATGGTGATCATATCCCCCTTATGTATTATACATGGAGATCATATCCCCCCTTATGTAATGATTTGTACTGGGGTAAAATGATATCTCTCTCTCTGGAGTCTATACCTCTCCTAATACAAGAGAGGATTTTGCTCGCTATAGTTACACAATAGTTACGGATAGGTACGTCTGTGCGAATGAGACCTTTTTGTTTTATTGCCATGCCTGTGTGATGAATGCTGCAATGCCCACTTGTAGTCCCCATTGGAAGCCATTGAGACAGGTTGACAAAGGAGGGGTATATTTGGGAAATAGGAACAGATCATTGCCACCCTATAACAGGACCTTCAATACAGTTTCATCAGGAGGTTGTTGTAGAGAAAACCGTAGATTTTAAAATGTTGAACATTACTTTTGAAATGACATTACCATAATACAGCTATATGAGATTTTAGTGATTGTGGCTATGCTTTGCTTTAGCCATGTGTCACAAATAGTTGTGAACTTTGATCCTGGACTAACAAACAAGCACTGACATATTAACTGACCTCTATTCTCCCCTCTCCCAGACAAATAGAAAGTAAAGATAGTTACTGGTAACACACTGACTGCTGATGTAAGTGCAGCAGAATTATTTGTAAAGTGTCGCATCTGTGACAAGGGAAATTGTCATCGGTACAATCAGTACTCTAAATAGGCATTATGTCATTTCTTGCCTTGCTTGTATCACACTTTCAGGGCAACCAAACTGCTAAGAGGCATGGAGGAGCTCAGCTATGAGGAAAGATTAGAGGAACTGAATGTATTCTCTCTTGAGAAGAGGAGATTAAGGGGGGATATGATCAACATGTATAAATACATCAGTGGATCATATAGTGAACTCAGTGTAGAGCTATTCACCCTGAGGTCATCACAGAGGACAAGGGGGCACTCTTTACGTCTGGAGGAAAAAAGATTTAATTTCCAAATACGGAAAGGCTTCTTTACAGTAAGAGCTGTGATAATGTGGTATAGACTCCCTCAAGAGCTGATTCTGGCCAGCTCAGAAGATTGCTTTAACCACTTGCCCTCCGGCAAGATTTACCCCCCTTAATGACTAGGGCATTTTTTAGTATTCAGCATTGAGCTAGTTCAACTGGTAATTGCACAGTCATCCTATGCTGTACCTAAATTAAATTTATGTCCTTTTTTTCACACAAATAGAGTTTTCCTTTGGTGGTATTTGATCACCACTGGTTTTTTTTTTTTTTTTTTTGTGTTATAAACGAAAAAAGACTGAAAATGAAAAAAAAACAGTATTTTCTAATTTTGGTTACAAAAAATATACAGTAAACTTAAAGTTAGTCATAAATTTAGGTCAAAATGTATTCTGCTACATGTCTTTGGTAAAAAAAAATCCCAATACGTGTACTGTATTTTCCAGCATATAAGACGACTTTTTGACCCTTGAAAATCTTCTCAAAAGTCACGGGTCGTCTTATACGCCGGTATACGTCAGGGCGGCACTTTTTAGGGGGGCGGCGCGGTGCCGCCGCCGTCCCCCCCTTCCGACGGAAGGGACACTATGTACAGGGGTGGGCAGAGAGCTGCTGTCTCTTACCTGGCTCCCACGACGATCCAGTCCAGGAGGTGCTGCTCCTTCAGTCACTCCGGCCACTCCCTCACTCCTGCCGCTCGGCTCCACCTCCTCACCGGTGATTGGCCACCAGAACTGTAGCTCAGGAAAGGCACACAGGCGGCCAATCACGGGCGAGGAGGCGGAGCCGAGCGTACCCGCGAAAATCGAGTGAGGGAGCCGGTAAGTGTGCAGTGCAGAGGTGCTGCTGCAACCACATATGCTGGCTGCAGCAGCACCATACTGGAACAGGGGTCAGCAAGTGTCAGTGGGAGGAATAGTGCCCCATCATTGGTGTCACTGATAATAATGAAGGGTCATTATTCCTCCCACTGACACCAATGATGGGGCACTATTCCTCCCACTGACACCAACGATGGGGCACTATTCCTCCCACTGACACCAATGATGGGGCACTATTCCTCCCACTGACACCAATGATGGGGCACTGTAAGCCCTGACCCTCTGAGGACGTGCATCGCACGAAACGCGTCAGGGGGGGCTACAGCTTATGGACATCTAGCCACTATATGTGGCCTACTACTTATGGTCAGTACTTTTTTGTTTACCCCCCTTTTTTTGACTATTAAACGCAAGTCAAACAGTATTACACCATGTGGCGTCCTTCATTGGGCTCTCTATGAGAGCACCATCTCCCACAGCACTTCTTTGGACCAAGGAGTTCCCTGACGCTCACACGTTCGGATGCTACTTGGCCACCTCTTCTTGCGGTGAGACAGTGGATAGGACGCAGTGCGACCTGACCAGATCCCTGATGCTGGAGAGATCTTGCAGCAGCTACTTCCTTACATGCGTTATTTTAACGCACTTCTGGTGACTGCGCACTCTATCTGTTTTCCAGGATTCCCTCTACCTTTTACTACCATCACCCTGGGATGAGAACTTTGTACGTGCTCTCAGCACCCTTTATAGACTCAATGCACTATTCACCTTGTGGTATATCTGTTTGACCACTGATATTTATATATTTATCCTACAGAGAAATATTTTATTTTGCTTTTAGCGCTGCACCTACTTTTCTTTTATTAATGATGGGGCACTATTCCTCCCACTGATACCAATGATGGGGCGCTATTCCTCCCACTGACACCAATGATGGGGCACTATTCCTCCCACTGATACCAATGATGGGGCGCTATTCCTCCCACTGACACCAATGATGGGGCACTATTCCTCCCCCCACTGACACCAACGATGGGGCACTATTCCTCTCCCCACTGACGGGGTACTATTCCTCCCACTGACACCAATGATGGGGCACTATTCCTCCCACTGACACCAATGATGAGGCACTATTCCTCCCACTGAACCTTGTAGCTCTCCCCATTGGGTCTTTTCCCCTATGTTAGCATTGTGTCCACAGTAGCACTTGTGTAGGCAGGGCAGAGTAGGACTGGCCATAGAGGGATTACTTTGACGCAGTTGGCCAGCTTAAACATGTATTGCAATATGTGTGAACCAAATATCCCTATTTGTTGCATAGTTTGCTTGAAAGGGTATATACCAGTGTGCAGAGGGTCCTTCAGAATTACTATTCCTCCCACTGACACCAATGATGGGGCGCTATTCCTCCCACTGACACCAATGATGGGGCGCTTTTCCTCCCACTGACACCAATGATGGGGCGCTATTCCTCCCCCCCACTGACACCAACGATGGGGCACTATTCCTCTCCCCACTGACGGGGTACTATTGCTCCCACTGACACCAATGTTGGGACACTATTCCTCCCACTGACACCAATGATGGGGCACGATTCCTCCCACGGACACCAATGATGGGGCGCTATTCCTCCCACGGACACCAATGATAAGGTGCTATTCCTCCCACTGACACCAATGATGGGGCACGATTCTTCGCTCTGACACAAATAATGGGGCACGATTCATCGCTCTGACACCAATGATGGGGCACTATTCCTCCCACACTGACACTAATGATGGGGCACCATCATTGGTGTCAATAAGAGGAATAGTGCCTCATCATTGGTGTCAGTGGAAGGAATAGTGCCCCATCATTGGTGTCAGTGGGAGGAATAGTGCCCCATCATTGGTGTCAGTGGGAGGAATAGTGCCCCATCATTGGTGTCAGTGGGAGGAATAGTGCCCCATCATTGGTGTCAGTGGGAGGAATAGTGCCCTATCATTGGTGTCAGAGCGAGGAATCGTGCCCCATCATTGGTGTCAGAGCAAGGAATCGTGCCCCATCATTGGAATACCATACCATATTGAAATCAAATCTGATGTTTTTTAATTTTTATTTGGTGTGCGTTGGAAGAGGGGTAGTCTTATACGGCAAGTATAGCCCAAACCCTATATTTTAACAGGAAAAGTAGGGGTTCGTCTTATACGCCGGAAAATACGGTATATCAATTTGTTTGTGTGAAAGTTGTCTACAGTACAAACTATGGTATATATATTAGAATTTAGGTAGCTTTTACGTTCTTACTGCCTATCACATTTCTTGAGGTGCTAACATGCCGGGGTAGTACAACTCCCCCCCAAATGACCCATTTTTGGAAAGTAGACACCCCAAGGCATTTGCTGAGAGGCATATTGAGTCCATAGAAGATTTAAATTGTTGCCACAAATTTTTGGAAAATAGCCAATAAAAATTTTTTTTTACACAAAATTGCTACTTAAATTATATATTGCTCACACATGCCATGGGTATATGCAAAATAACACCACAAAACACATTCTGCTAATTCTCCAGAGTATGGGGATACCACATGTGAGAGACTTTTTGGCAGCCTAGCTACATACAGGCCCGAAAATCCAATGACTACCTCTAGGCTTTCAAACGGCATATTGCCTCATATCACTTCCTCACTACCTATCATAGTTTCAGAGGTCCTAAAATGCCAGGATAGTACAAACACCCCCTCAAATTACCCCTCTTTGGAAAGTAGACAACCCAAGGAATTTGATAAGAGGCATGGTAAGTATTTTTCAGATATAATTTTTGTCACAGGGTTTTGAAAAATGAATAAAGAAAAGAAAAAATACATTTTAATTTTCTTTCTTCGTTTTCCAAAAACATGTGGCAACAGATGAGATCTTTAAAATACTCACCGTATTAGCAAATACCTTGGAGTGTCTACTTTCCAAAAAGGGGTCATTTGGGAGGGGGGGGGGGGTGCTTCTACTATCCTGGCATTTCAGGGCCAACATTAGAAGCTTGTGCAACACATCACCCACTCTTCTAACCACTTGAAGACCAAGCCTTTTTTAACACTTTTTCTTTACATGAAAAAACAGTTTTTTGGCTAGAAAATTACTTTGAATGCCCAAACATATTATATTTTTTAAGGCAGAGGCACTAGAAAATAAAATGGTCCTTGCTGCAATTTGTTATGGTTCATGCCCTTTGCCCTTAAAGCATCTGATCACACCAAGATCAGCGTGGTCAGATGTTTTCCCAATTTTAAAATGGCGCTGTTTGTATCCAGGAAACGGAAATGCTCATAGCTTCCGTTCTCTTAGACCAGGGGTCTACAAATGTTTAAAACAAAGGGCCAGTTTACTGCCCTTCAAACTTTAGGGTGGCCAGATTGTTGCCAGTGGGAGTAGAAAATGCTCGGGCATCAGTGGAAGTAAGCAATACCCTAGGCTTGGTGGTCAGTGGAAGGAACAGCGCCCCATCGTTGGGGTCAGTGGGAAGAACAGTGGCCTGTCAATGGGAGGAACAGTGCCCAGGTCATTGGGGTCAATGAGAGGAACAGTGCCCAGGTCATTGGGGTCAGTGGGGGGAAGACTGCCCCGTCGTTGGGGTCAGTGGGAGGAAGAATGCCCCATTGTTGGGGTCAGTGGGAGGAAGAGTACCCCGCCATTGCGGTCAGAGGGAGGAAGAGTGCCCCATTGTTGGGGTCAGTGGGAGGAACAGTGCCCCGTTGTTGGGGTCAGTGGGAGAAACAGTGCCCCATCATTGGTGTCAGTGGGAGGAATAGCGCTCCATCGTTGGAGTCAATGGAAGAAATAGTGCCCCATCGTTGGTGTCAATGGAAGAAATAGTGCTTCGTGCAAATGGAAGGAAAAATGCCCTAAGGGCCGGATAAAAGCAAGCAAAGGGCCACATCCGGCCCACAGGCCACAGTTTGGAGACCTCTGTCTTAGACCATAGAGATGATTGGAGGCATCCCGGTCTCCAATCAGCACTATGGTCAGCCAGCAGAACTGCTGGCTGCATTCTCAGATTCCCCTGTGGGATGGGAAAGCCCAAAATAAAGTAGAAGGCGGGGGGGACGTCCGCTAATTAGCGGCTAGGATTGTTTTTACATGAAAGCCGACCACCAGCTGAAAAAAACAATACCAGGATGATGCCTGCAGCTGCAGCCATCATCCCAGTATAACCACTCAAAATCCAGCGACGTACCCAGTATGTTGCTGGTCCTTGTTGGCCATGTATGTACCAGCAGAGAACACAATCATATGATGAATCGGGTCTGTGGACCAATATGACCTCAATCCATTCTTTTTTGTAATGCCCATGTTGAGGGTTAGGCCCAAAGAAGTTTTAAATTCGAAAACTGTGATAGATGTCCATGTAAATTGTCTGGCAAGACCTGAATTTGGGTGGGCGGCGATGTATTGTTGTGCGTATTGCTTTGGCTCACAATCAATTGATACAAATCTTCAGTGAAAAACAGTGCAGAGGCTATATGCTAGTGCTGACAAAGAACTGGGCTGATCCTGCTGACACTGCGATTTTGGGGACAGTATACTAAGAAGGCACTAGTATAGTTCTGTTCGTGATCAACATACTGATCTGTACAAACACTATACTAGCAATGGCGGTGATCAGCGACCTATAGCGTGAGTGCGATAGTGTGTGGGCAATCTAATACTAGCTGACCCTGGCTGAAAGGGGCGCTAACTGACCCTGACGGGTGGACGGAAAGTGGTTAAAAAAGTCCTGGATTATTTCCTAAATGTACATAATTTTACTGGATACTAATATTTATAGGTAAAGTTGATCCAGGGAATATCCGATTGCCTCTTGAGGGATAAGGAAGGAATTGTTTTCCTCTGGAGCAAATTGGAGTTTTTTTGCCTTCCTCTGGATCAGCTGTGGGTCTAGGATTGTGCATATAGGATTGTATATCTTTTCCCTTGTTATTGGTTGAACTAGATGGTTGTTTTTTTTCAACCAAACTATGTAACTATGTAAAACACATGAGATAACACATATTTTATAAAAATTGCTAAACTTAAAAACAAGCTACCCCATCATGGATAGAAATTAGTGTATCTTATTTAGTCTGTAGGAAAGTTATACTGTAGAGCCCACAAACTATGGTGTGTGTGTGTATATATATATATATATATATATATATATATATATATATATCTGACAATCAATCCTGATGGGCTGACAGCCAATCTCATTTCTTGAGGCCTGAAAACACCAGGATAGTACAAATGCCCCCCAAATGACCGATTTTTGGAAAATAGACACTCAAAGGTCTTTAGTAAGTGGCATGGAAAGTTTTATGAAGTTCTAATTTTTTGCCACAATTTTGTGGAAAATGAAGAAATTTAAAAAACATAATTTGTTTTTCTTTTTTTACATATTGTCACCAGTCCACTACAGCGTTATATAACTGGTGTGGCAGTGGTCAGGGACACTGACTGGTGACAGTATGTACAAAAAAAAATATATATTTTTTTTAATTTTTCTATTATTTTTTTATTTATTATGACATTTTTGTTCTTTTTTTTTTTTACAATTTTTTTTCAACACACTGTGACCAGAGCAATACAGTGTTACCATAGTAACATTTTACTACTCTGGGCAAGTGATCAGAATTTTTTTTTTATACACATTATGATTGCTTATATACCAATGTATTTCATTGATATTAGCTACCATTTTTTCCTGAATGAAACTGATTCATTCAGTGTCTTTTGTTGTGATTAGCTGTGATTGGCCAAAGCTCATCACATGGTACAGATGGGCTGTGATTGGCCCTGTCTGTGCCATGTGACCACTGGGACCAATCACAGCTAACAACACAATTGTATACAATGGATGGCATGAAAGGAAGCCTTCCATTTTATACAATTGTCATGTGATCAGCTGTGATTGGTCACAGCGATCACATGACACTGGCAGCAGGTGGGTGTAGTGATCAGTCATCAGCTGTGTTCTGTGGATATAACCTGTGACAGATCGCGGTGCTGCACGGCCCCACGGCTGCGCCTTCTGAGAGGACGTCATATAACATCCACTCAGAAGGAGGAGCATTTCAAAAACTGCTGATCTGCTGATCTAATATAATTCCCTTGTACATAACAAAGGAGTAAATGTGAAATCATGAAAATGATGAAAGTCCAGGTGTGAGAAACCCAAACCACTGCACACACAAGTGTGCCAGTTCCCTTACCAAATGGTAATGCTCTCCGAATGATATGAGCTCAGCCGCGCAAAATCATCCAGTTGGGAGGCCACCACTCAGGATACCACTAATTCCAACGCCTCCACAATCCTTCAAAAGTTATTCAAAGGCAGCACCTCAGAGTAACAATAGGTAGGAGAAAGAACAAAGAACCATAGAGAAGTATTCTAAAACCACATGATTTATTACAATAGATATACTTACTAAAGTTACAGAATAGCACAAGAAAAACAAACCACACCAGGGATCAAATGCGGGTATACAACATCATTAGCCAATGGCCTTGCCCTACGTGCACTTCGTCTGGTGCATCGGATGTCTTCCTTATCCCCTGAAGATGCCCATTGCACCTGAGGTTTTGCGCACCTTTTAGATTAACAATAACACTATGACTAGTCTAGAGTGCACCCTAGGAGAATGGCTAGAATATAGAACAATGTCCCCTGAGAGTGGTACGTGCCTTGGTTGGGAGCCAAAATGATGAGACGGCTTCCCCTTGCAGCTCTTATCTGAATACCCCTATGGGTGTAGTGTGTAGTATGGGAATAGGGGCACGGTGCACAAAGTAGCACAAGTATGGGTAATCAGGTAGCAGTAGTCTCTGGACTGTAGCCAGCAGCAGTTCAGGCACACCAGAGGAGGACCAAGGATGGCATTCCACAACGCACTTGGGAACTAGGACTTAGAAGCTTGGGGTACAGAGACTGCGAGGACACTCAGTCAGAGGCAGATGCAGATACCCATCAAGATCGGTGATGTGGTCAGATGGCAAGCCAGGGTCAGCATGAATGGACAACAAAGACATAGTCAGTAGCCAAGCCAGAATCATACTCGAAAAGCAGGAGTAAGCATAGTCAAGCAGCAGGCCAAGGTTGATACCAGGAAATCAGCAGAGCATGGTCAGAGGCAAGCCGAGGTCTGTCACATGGCAATGCGCTGACGTGTTAGTGCATGCTGGTTACAGGCCAAAGTCCGTCTGTTTGCTGGACCATGTGCATGAGCATGAGTATTAGCTGCACAAGTATGAACATTAGCTGTATAACTATTGGTCTTCTGACAGAGAGGTATCTCCTGCATAAGCAATAGTTAAAGGTTTCTATGTAGCAGCTGTAAATGGACAGTCTAGTACTAACTACTAAGCTAGCTAGTGTTGGGGCCCAGTTGGTGCATGTGAGAATAGTCCCTGTCAAGCCTGTAGGTAGCAGTAACGCTACTAGATGGCTGTATGGTCAGTTCCTAAAGGGCTCAGCCTTTCTCGCTACCAGCAGAGAGTAAATCCCCACAGCAGCAGCTCACTAGTCCCAACGATATTGCTGCTCACCATTTGGTCAGACACAGCGATTTGTCCACCCTCTACTCTGCACCCAGCTGACTGTAGCTGTCAGAACATCTGCACTCCAGATACTGCTCAGGCTGCTGATATGCAACAGTGATGGTGTACACTAGACCTACTGCACTGATCTGATCTACCTCATGGTCAGGCCAAGCTATTCAATCTGCAGCCTAAGAAATACAACTCTTTTCTCTACCTATTACTGTCTGCTGCTGGGAACTGTAATCCAATGGTCCACAGGAGGCCATAGCATGGCTCCCTTCCCAAACTTCTATTCCACATTCCAGCATTGTGGCCAGCATAGAGGTCTATTGAATTCTTTACACTTGTCCACCCCCCTACTGGCTGGAAGCAGGCAATGTTGCTCAGTCCAGCATGAACAGTTCAGTCAAAGCACAGGAACAGCTGCAGCACAGTGTTTCTCTCACTCTTAGCCAAGTATGTGGCTACATCGTATTTTTGATGTTTGCGTCCACCAGCTGAGGGAAGTTCCAATGGATGCCAATAAAAACCATAATTTAAACACATAAACTGTTCATTCTCCCTATGATCTCTGATGTATTATATTAGAGTTCTATCCATAATGGGGGAACCTGGTTTTAAGTTTAGTCATGGTTTTTTTTTTATGTGTTTTTTTAAATGTGATTCATGGTCACACATATACTGGATGGAGTTTACTTAGGTCAGTGAGTCCATTAAGTGGGTTTTCTTCAAAATAATGAGCTGTGCTTTGTGATCATTTCTCCAGATGTGCTTTTTAGGAGTGGTTTCGCAATAGCGACCAATTGTTGGGAGGGGTCAGTTTCTGGATAAAAATTGATTCTTTTTATTTTTTTTTTCACTTTTACTTATTGCATCAATGAAATTAAATTTAAAATAATTATATAGAGCACACGTGGTGATGTGGCTCCCATTACATATACAGCACAGGTGCCAGCCCTCCACAAGTTCCCCTGTCTGAACGCATTCCAAAATTGTAATTATATAACTGGATATTCCATTTATAGGTAATAATACCAGGAGCAATTGATTCAGGGAATATCCGATTGGGGAATCAGGAAGGATTTTTTCCCCCACTGGAGTAAATTGTATCATACTTTATATTGTTTTTTTTTTACCTTCCTCTGGATCAACTGTAGGTATAGGATTGTATATGGAGGTTTTTCATTTATTGGACTTGTGTCTTTTTTCAACTATGCCATGCCTCTTTAGGCAGCTCCCCCATGTAATAGAAGAACCCAAATACTTACATCTCCATCTGAAATAAATGTACCACTCCCTTGTAGAGCTAGGAGCACCACTGCTATTCAACAATAGGCTGTGTGAGATAAACACTGGGGTTTTTGCCTGCATGGGGCAGCTCGCTGGATTTTATTTAGAGAAGTGACGGTGTTCCTGTGATTGCAGCACCTGATAGTCATACAGGAAAACCTTGGTGTCTTTCACACATGGCACCTAAAAGAGAAGTAGGGCCAAAGCTTTGCTGGTACACCTCTCTTGTGGGTAACATGGGTGCATTTACTTTTGCTCTCCTGTGAACCAAAGATGGCGGACAGTAGGCTATTGATATAGGTGAAAATACTTTGGGTTTATTACTACTTTAAGTGAAAGCTTTTGTGCCCAGAGTTTAGCTTTAAGCAAACCTGAAACATTTAGAATTTATTTTTGTTGGGATAGTATGCTTTCAGATTCTCTAAGATGGGGCGCCTTTCTTGGTGAAAGTGGACAGTGGAAGGCCCTGCAGGACTTTGGAGAACAATATGAAGTGGTATCAAAATGTTTTGAGACTAGTTTTGTAACAAGCCCACAGATGACAGCACGAGGCTGCATGCACAATCAAAGGGAACACTGACCTTCAAAAGTCAGTGTGCCAAAAGATATCGTCCTGTGTACATCGGGAACTGGTGCTATTCTGAACATGAGCGTCACCACATCTGCTATTTCATAATGGACAGCAAGTTAGAACAAAGAGTAAACGAGAAATTCTGAGTGAAACTGGGCAAATTGCTGGATTTCAACAATGTTGTCAAAACAGTGACCTCAGTGTTGGATCTTCATCTTCGGGAAGAGGGCATTTTTGGAGGTTGAGCTTGTTGAAGGACCTCCTGATCTCTTGTCATATTCCAATGATGTTCTTCCACTCTTGAAGCACGTGTGTCACTCAAAACACCTTGAATGACTCATTGCAGCATCACCGTAAACTTGCCAAATCATGTCAAACATCTCTGTGGCAGATTTGCTCAGTTTCACGCAGTATTGATCTTTGTTCTAACTTGCTGTCCATGATCAAATAGCAGACGTGGTAATGCACGTGGTCAGAATAGGACCAGTTGCACATCTCCCAATATACACAGGACAATGTCTTTTGGCACACTGACTTATAAAGGTCAGTGATGCCTGTGACTGTGCATGCAGCCTTGTGCTGCCATCTGCTGACGTGCTACAAAACTAGTCTCATAACTCTTTGATACCACCTTGTATTCACCTTTATAAGGGGACATTTGATAAGGTGGATTAATGCTTCTTTCCCCATTGACTTTGTTTTTTTGGACTTTCCACTGATTGGACATAAATGTGGTTTTCCTTAAAGTGGTTGTAAACTTTTACATATACTCAGTGCAGTGACTGGTCTCCGGTAGTACACAGAGATGAACAAATCCTCCTACACAAGTTGTACCTGTCAATCGGCAGTCTTTTCTTTTCTACATCCATTCAAAGTGCTGACTTTATAAAGCTTGTTGAAAGTTCCAAAAAGAAGGAGGCGGAGAGCTGAAATTACAGGAGGAGGAGATCTCTGAGAGCTGATTGGAGGGATGGGACACAACCCCCTCCACAAAGCTCACAGGAACAGAGCTGAGGCTGTCAATCTGCTGAAGATCCCACCCCTGTCACCATTTTTCTCTTGGTGCCAGGAAAACCTGTCAGAAGTGATTCATGCAGATAGCAGAGGAATGAAGCAGCAGACAGAAATGACACTTAGTGCTCTTATTTGGAACAAGTACACACTATAGAGGGATATGCTTTGTTCATTTTTCATGTCAGACGTTTACAGCCACGTAACCCCTTTTTTGATATACTGCACTGTGCAGTGGTTATAGGCAGGTGTGCAAAAATGTTTTAACTGAAGAATACGTTCATAAATAGAAGCGTTAATAGTTTATTTTTATCGATTAACAAAATGGACAGTAAAGGAACAGAAGGGAAATCCAAATCAAATCAATATATGGTGTGACCACTCTTTGCTTTCAAAAAAGCATCAATGCTTCTAGTTATACTTGCGCATAGTTTTTGAAGGAACTCAGCAGGTAGCTTGTTCCAAACTTCTTGGAGAACTAACCACAGATTTTCTGTGGATGTAGGTTGCCTCAAATCTTCCTGTCTTTTCATGGAATCCCAGACTCTATAACATTGACATCAGGGCTCTGACATCAGGGCTCCTGTCCTGAAACCATCACATCCAGGACAGGGGGTTCTTCTTTACACTGAAGATAGTTCTTAATGACATCGGCTGTATGTTTGGGGTTGTTGTCCTGCTGCAGAATACATTTGGGGCCACAAACCTCCCTGATGAGATGGCATGATGGATAAGTATCAGCCTGTATTTCTCAGCATTGAGGACACAATTGATCCTGACCAAATCTCCAATTCCATTTGCAGAAATCCAGCCACAAACTTGCAGGGAACCTCCACCATGCTTCACTGTTGCCTTATCCAGACCTTCACAAAATGTTTTCTGCTACAGAGAACATTTTCAGATTTTGCCTCATCAGTCCAGAGCACCTGCTGCCATTTTACTGCACCCCGGTTCCTATGTTTTTGTCCATAGTTGAGTCTCTTCACCTTGTTTCCACAAAAGAGGTTTGGCTTTTTGGCCATGAAGACCATGTCTGGCCAGAATTCTCTGGACAGTAGGTGGGTGTACCTGGTTCCCACTGGTTTCCACCAGTGCTTTGTTGATGGCACTGTTGGACATCTTCTGATGTGGAAGGGAAGCATGGTGTGTCTTTCATTTGCTGCATTAAGGCAGTAGTAAAATGTAGTAGTAAATGAATATCTCCTAAATGTGCACTGATCAGCAACCGGTGACATCACCGGTGCATGTGCTCTGAAGAAACAGCATACTTGTGGCATTCCTTCAGAGCTGTGTGCCATGGCCATGACATCATCGCGGCTCGGCCAGTCGGGTGGCCACAGCCCAGGAACCGGGAAGGAAGACCAGGTGAAGATGGAAGCTTTTGCAGCGGTGACATCACGCCGCTGGAGGGCTTCATAAGTCCATCATAATTTACTAGTAATGCAAAGCACATTATAACTTTGCCTTGCAGGGGAAAACTTTTTTTTTTTTTTTTTCAGTTTACTACCACTTTAAGTTTCCTTGGCTGATCACTGCATCTACAGTCCTCAGCGTTTCTTTGTGCTTCTTCAAAAGAGCTTGATAAGGTGAACTTAATTTGATTTAGATTTTTCTTCTGTTCGCTCACTTTGCATTATGAAAATTGATACAAATAAGTAATTAAAAAAAAATATATATATATATATTTGAAGTAATTCTTACTTTACAGCATTTCTTCACACCTGCCTATGACCTTTGCACAATACTATATATTTAAATTTTATATGTTAAGAATTTCCAGCTGTTTGACTCCCTCTTTAATATCCCTTTTCCAGAAATGTATGGATAGCCGCACCCAATAATGATTTTATAATCATGCTCTGATGCTATGCTATTCCAGTAGGTGTTTTTTTTTTATGTCTGATTATCTCACAAGTTTGTATTTATGTAAATGTCCAGCTCTCGTATTCTTCCTGAAGAAGTAGTACTGTAGAATAAGAAACATGTCAAATTTTTATATATCCCTGCTTCAGTGATTTCCAGTGCAATCAGGAAACAATGTGGTAAAGATCAGGGCAATACACTGTAGAGTTCATAAATATATAGTACAATTACATGGTAGCTGTTAAAATCTAAGACCTCCTGTGTTCTGGTATGCATCATTTTCTTTTTTATATATGGATTGTTCTTAACCACTAGCCTACTGGACACTTTTACCCCCTTCCTGCCCAGGCCAATTTTAAGCTTTCAGCTTTAAGCTTTTCATGCAACACTGTGCCCATATGAAATGTTTATAATTTTTTTTTCACATAAACAGAGCTTTCTTTTGGTGGTATTTAATCACCACTGGGTGTTTTATTTTTTGCACTATAAACGAACAAAGGTTTTCTTTGTTTCTATTATAAATTTTTGGAAACAGGTAATTTTTCTCCTTCACTGATGGGCATTGATGAGGAAGCACTGATGATGCTGTACTGATGGGCACTGATAGGTGGCAATGATGGGAACTGATAGGCGGCACTGATGGGCACTAATAGGTAGCACTGAAGGGCACTGACTGGCAGCACTGATGGGCACAGATTGGCAGCACTGTTGGGCACTTTTGGGGCTGCACTGATAATCAGTGCCCTGATTATCAGTGCAGATGTCTGCTTTGACAGTTGCTGGTTACTGGCAGTACTTTCCTCACGCTGTGACATGCTTCATAAAAGGTCGATTTTGTTTTCCAATCGATCTCTTCCTATGGGATTAATTGATCTACAATTAACAACCCATTTGAATGATATGCCACACATAGGGAAGAGGATTTTGAAGTATAGTTAAAGAGTATGTAAATCCAACATTTCATATTCCTGATATGTATCTATTAGTAAAGTTGAATAGACTCAATGTCAGATAACTAGAATTTGTAAGTGCAACCTATCACAAACTTAACGAATATGTAAACCCAACATTTCATACTCATGATATGTGCCTTCTGTACCATGTACTTGTATGAAGAAAGTCTCCTGTTCTCTTTGTATTGCTTCCTTTGTGTGCAATCCCTGGTGTTCCAGCCAGTCCCTCTGCTTTCCTATTAAAAACTGACCACACTAGGCATGAAAATGCAGCGTGGTCAGTACTCTAGCTGTGCTGGGAACTCGATGTGCTCTCCTCCAATGATTAGACTTGCCCTGATACACCCCCTCCCCCCCCACACACACACAGCCATTCACTGGGAAGCCCAGTGTGCTACTGTTTCTTCTCTCCCCACCTCTCTATGCAGCTGAAAACAGAGGGAATGTGAACACTTAAAAAAAGGGGAAAAAAGGGTATTTATACTGTTTTTATACCTGTACACAAATGTTTTACCTTTCATTTCTATTTTAAACTGAATGGGTTGTTTTACAAGGTGTGGGTTTACATCTACTTTAAGATCTAATCGTAATTTGTGATGATAGGTTATTGATCACACCTCTGTTTCCACCGTGTAATCTCATAAACTGACTGATCGAAATCTGGTCGTATTTATGAATTATTTTGTCAATGAAAAATAATCCTTTCCTGATTTTCAGCCTTGGCCGATCAACTCCAGTTTGATCAAATGCAATCTAAATTGAGTGTAAATTGATTAGAAGGGAAGTTATGGCTATTCAGTTGTTTGCCGATTCAATTGTTTGGAAAATAAAACTGAAGTGTTTGTAGAGGGAAAAAAAATAAACAAATAAATAATTGTCAATAAATAAAAATAGTCAATGTATTGTAACATTTTACTGTTTTTTCTGGAATGTTGCACATTTGGACATGGACTGTAGGGATGGGCTTCATGTTTGAGTCGAACCTTAGTTCGACTTGAAGATGGGCTGTTCGTGTGCTTGGTGAACACATGAACGGCACAGGTGTTTGCCTTCCGCACCCCACAATGCACTGTGCCCTGACAGTGCATTGTGATTAGTCAAAGTAATGCCCCTGACCACAGGTGAACCCCTCCTCCTTGTGAGGTCATTACGGTATTTAAGAACTGTCATTGGGGTGGAGCTGTCAGATCGCAGGAGCTGGCGTCATGAGCTGAGCGTTTTTTTTTTTCTTTTTTCGGGTAGTGGCGGTGGTGGGCATCTTAATTGATGTTGGATTTACTTTGGGGGACATTTTTTAAATTTTTGTTTTTAATAAAGGACTTGTCAAAGACTGTCTCCTGTCTTTTTTTACACTACACTTTTTATTTGTGAATGAGTATGGGGTACCATGTATCGCATACTCATTCAAATGGGGGGAAGGGCAGGATCTAGGGGCCCCCTTGTTAAGCCCCCAACCCGCAGACCCCCACAACCACAGGCCACGGTTGTGTGAAAGAGGTGGGGACAAGGTGCTTCGGGGGCCCCAAAGCACCCCCCCATACTAAGGCCATGTGGCCTGGTATGGTTCGGGGCGGGGCGATCCCTCACTCATCTCCCCCCCTTTTCTGACCTGCCGGGCTGCATGCTCTGATAAAGGTCTGGTATGGATTTTGGGGGGACCCCCATGCCATTTTTTTTTATTTTGGGGGGGTTCCCTTAAAAATCCATACCAGACCTGAAGGGCTTGGTATGGATGTGAGGGGGGACCCCACGCCGTTTTAAAAAAAAAAAATGTATTTTTGGGCAATGCTGACAATTCGTTTTACATTCAGCTGTGACAGCTGAAACATGAATGAATATTTCACTACTAAAATACCGCATGACCTCATAATAGAACTCGGTATTTTAGTAACTGAGCGGTATCTTGTCACATACTCAGATGCGGTAAGATACCGCTCAGTAAATTGTTTGGTTTGTGTTCAAAGTTCACGGTCGAACATTCTGTAGGTTCGGATGTTCGACCGCGAACTGAACAAGGAGGTGTCCGGCCCATCACTAATGGAGTGTACTTTTGCATTTCTTTAAATAAAAAAAACACTGAATGTGAAAAAAGAATAAACAAAACTATGACAGCCGTAAAGAATATAAGCAGTATTAGGAGGTGGATATTGGGTGAGCGAATTTGTTGGCAGGTCCTGAATGGTCGCCTGTTTTTGCAGCGTTCAGTAAACTTTTGTACAGAGTTGTGATGTGTCTGATCTCCCCCAGGACTTGGGGAGGGAGGGAGAGTGAACTTTGCCCAGACTAAGCAGTACATTTCCTCCACCCAGGTCCTGCCTAGACTCCAGCCTGGCTGTCACCTACTGGCTGGTGTTGGAGGAGTGTTTAGACACAGGAGCCTATGGGTGATGGAAGAACATAGTCCACACCCAGATCCTGTAAGTTAAAGGATATATATATACAGTAATGTGATGAGCTCTGCCCTGCCACTCACAGGATCCTGACTGCTCAGTGCCAACACACCAGTAAGTGCATCTAAGGGGTTAAAATTCTCTGCAGATCATACACAGGGCAATTTTCAGGCAGCAAATCGGTCGCTTCAATTTAACCAACCACAGCATTAAGAGTTTCACACTTCTGACAGTTCTTGGTGGTAGGTGGCTTTGATCCATGCGGTCAGTTCCCTTATGGAACACAACTGCCATTTGTCATATGTTCAGATCTGATCTATTAGAAGTTTATAATCTGAGCTTTAGGAGCCTGGAGCAATGCTCTGAAGAGTTTGGGAGATGACTATGTGTTTGTATGACTTTAGATTGTAAGCTCCTTGGAGCAGGCATGGATGTGAATAATGTATCTGCATATGCAAAGCGCCAAAGATTTTGCCAGCATGATATGAATCAATGTTCTGCAGAATTTTGGAAGGCTGTAGAGGCACTGCAGGGCTTTTTGGGGCTGGAGCAATGCTCTGCACGTGTAATGCATTCCAGGGCTGTTCAGATGAGCTCTGCGGTTCTGAAATGTTGACTTATTTAGCTCCAGGTGTGCTACAGTTCAGACTATAAAATCTATAGAGCTGTGGGGAAACGAGTGACGCTCTGCATCCTTTTCAGAAAAGAGTGCAATACTCTGCAGCAGATAAAGCCTGAAACGGCACTCTGTATCTCTTTGGGAGCAATGCTCTGCAGCTTTGGAAATAAGAATGCTCTTTGAAGAAGGGAGTAGTACATGCTTATCTCATTGGCAGGCTGGAGAAATGCCCTGCAGCTGTTGAAACCTGGAGCCCACCCTGCTGCTGTTTGGAATATTTGAGCAATGCTCTGTTACTTTTTGAGATCAATAGAATGCTCTGCAGGTGTTGAGAACTCCAGCTAAAGGTTGTAGCAATGCTCTGCAGCTTATTGGTAGAAGGGAGCAATGTGCTGCAACAGATGCGGGTGAGAGTATTATGTTTGCATCTATTACAAGCTGTAGCAATGCTCTACATATCTTTGGATGAGAGTAATGCTCTGCAGATGTTAGATATAAGAGACATGCTCTGAGTAAAGGGAGTACTGCTACTTTTTTTAAGCAATGCTCTGGAGCTCTTTGGAAACATTGCTGTGCAACATCTGTATAATTTGCATCTGTTGGGGGCTGTATTTATTTCAGGTACTTATATAGCGCTGTCAATTTACGCAGCGCTTTACATATATATTGTACATTCACATGAGTCCCTAACCCTCAAGGGGCGTACAATCTAAAGTCCCAAACTTACATTCATACATACACATACTAGGGACAATTTAGACAGGAGCCAATTCACCTACCCACATGTCTTTGGAGTGTGGGAGGAAACTGGAGTACCCGGAGGAAACTAATGCAGTCACAGGGAGAACAAGCAAACTCAAGGCAGGTGGTGGCATGGTTGGGATTCGAAGCAATGACCCTAGTATTGCCAGGCGGAAGTGCTAACCATTTAGCCACTGTGCTGCCCGCTTTGCAGCTCATTGGAAGAAGGGTGCAATGATCTGCAATTCTTTGGAAGAGAGCAGTAATGTTCTACATTGGTTTTCCAGTTGTTTGAACAAGGTTTGGAAGTTCTGCAGATATTGCTGTGCAGAGCATTGTGTAGTGTAGTACAGTTCATGGTTGAGATGTTCTGCAGAGATCACACACTGGGAAGGAGGGGGTGTGACACAGAACTGCTGCTCTGAGGATGGGCAGACCTTTTAGTGGTAGTTATGGCCATTACTTCTGATAGTTATGTAAATATCCTATTGTGAAATGGCTTGTTTCATGGAGTGTGTGTGTTTATCTTTGTCCGTGTTTGCAAAAGACTGTAGAAGACATTCAGCATCTACTAAGTCCAAGAAGTACTTATATATAGCTATTGAAGGATCAGTACACAATATATATATGGCTTTTTTTCTCAGAAAATAGGTGCCGGAACTCAACCACGACCCTCCCAAAATCCTCCCCCCCCAACACACACACCCTCCAAACCAGTTCAGGGGTGCACTGCATGGAGTGCAGAGTTCAGGGGCGTGGTGCATACAGAGTTCAGGGGCGCGGTGCATACAGAGTTCAGGGGCGCTGTGCATACAGAGTTCAGGGGCGCTGTGCATACAGAGTTCAGGGGTGCGCTGCACACAGAGTGCAGAGTTCAGGGGTGCGCTGCACACAGAGTGCAGAGTTCAGGGGTGCGCTGCACACAGAGTGCAGAGTTCAGGGGTGCACTTCACACAGAGTGCAGGGTTCAGGGGTGCACTGCACACAGAGTGCAGGGTTCAGGGGTGCACTGCATGGAGTGCAGAGTTCAGGGGCGCGGTGCATACAGAGTTCAGGGGTGCGCTGCACACAGAGTGCAGAGTTCAGGGGTGCACTGCACACAGAGTGCAGCATTCAGGGATGCGCTATACACAAAGTGCAGAGTTCAGGGGTGTGCTGCACACAGAGTGCAGAGTTCAGGGGTGCGCTGCACACAGAGTGCAGAGTTCAGGGGTGCGCTGCACACAGAGTGCAGAGTTCAGGGGTGCACTTCACACAGAGTGCAGGGTTCAGGGGTGCACTGCACACAGAGTGCAGGGTTCAGGGGTGCACTGCATGGAGTGCAGAGTTCAGGGGCGCGGTGCATACAGAGTTCAGGGGTGCGCTGCACACAGAGTGCAGAGTTCAGGGGTGCACTGCACACAGAGTGCAGCATTCAGGGATGCGCTATACACAAAGTGCAGAGTTCAGGGGTGTGCTGCACACAGAGTGCAGAGTTCAGGGGTGTGCTGCACACAGAGTGCAGGGTTCAGGGGTGTGCTGCACACAGAGTGCAGGGTTCAGGGGTGCACTGCATGGAGTGAAGAGTTCAGTGGCGCGGTGCATAGAGTTCAGGGGCGCAGTGCATACAGAGTTCAGGGGTGTGCTTCTTACAGATTGCAGAGTTGAAAAGCATGTGATAGGTTGCACTTAGAAATTCTGGTTATCTGATATTGAGTCTACCCAACTTTACTAATGGATACACATATAATCTAAATCTCAAGACAAACATGAAAATGTAGAAATCAAAGTGCGAGAACTTCCTGCGCTAAGAATGGGGCCCTATTTACCAAGCAGCTGACACAAAACTCCTTACCAAGATGAGTGAATACATATAAATATAAAGTGCAGCGCTCTCCCTAAACTAATTATATATAGATATAAATATAAAGTGCACACTTGACTGAAAAGTGCTCTACATAATAACACAAAATACTAAACATATGTGTAAAAATGGTGCATTTACAAATATGTGCATAAGCAAAAAATTGTGCAAACCGTGTGCTTCAAAATGAGAATAAAGTGCAATCAAAAATGAGAATAAAGTGCAATAAAAATCACTCCAATCATCAATTATAAATAATGATACATCCAAAGTAAGATAAAGTGTCCAAATGCAACAAAAAGACTAACAATCTTCATGCATGTGTCACACGTGTCCACACTGTGTGAATGCAAACTTTGGCCGTGATGGCTCCTCACCTCCTTGCCAAGACCCTACAGGGTCAGCTCGCTTTACAACAGGACACCCTTTAGATGACTCATCAGGACCTTCCCCGCCTCTTACACTCTAATAGCGATCTCCTCCTCGGTTCATATACAAACAAAAACTCACATAGTGTAATCCTGTTTATTAGGTCAGTAGATATATAGTAAAATTGCCCACTCACATTTAAAATCGTCTTGTAACAAGCCTTCAGTACCCCATGCTATGAATCTCCTGCATGGGTATATGAATACAGGGGTTTCAAATATGGCCACCACGCCGGAAATTACGTCACCGCGCTCCCAGAATCCTCCTCGCGTTCCGACGCGTTGCGTCACGGTAACACGTGACTTCCTCAGGGTTCATGAAATGTTGAAACATGAAAATGTTGTATTTAAAGCCCAACTCAACACTCAAGCCATTTCTTTAGTTTTGGATGGCGTAGCAATTTGATGGTGGAAAGATTTGGTGTCCTTACAAAAATAAATGGGCAAATACCCAATATGTAAGCTCAATGCAAGAGTACAACAATTGTCTGTGTGCATTACAAAAAAAGTTTTCAGAATGACACAAATATTGATTTTCACAAAGTCTGCTGCTTCAATGTTTTTAGGTCTTTATGTCAGATGTTACTATGGTATACTGAAGTAGAATTACAAGCATTTCAGAAGTGTGTATTCCTGTGTCTCTAGCACCCCAGTGTTCCTAAAGACTCTCACTCTTGTGCTTCTGTGATCCCAGAGCTCCAGTACTCCCAGAGACTCTAACTCTTGTGTTCCTGTGATCCTAGCACCCCATTGTTTCTGGAGACCCCCGTTCCTGTGATCCCAGCACCCAGATCCCAGCAACTTTCTGCAGTCCTTGACCCTGTTGTTTGTTTCCACTGTGCTCCTCACTCTTCAGTATCAGTGCTTAATGCTTAGATGCTGCCTATTTGGGTGAGTCAGAGGGCCACAACCTTGGAAATGTCCTTTAGCAAAGGCCATCAGCTCTTGCTTGGTACTCGGTAAAATAACAGACAACTGCTTAGACGTGGCCTTTTTTTAGGGCTCTAATTTCTGCTGAACACACAGGGACTCTGGGTCCAGTTCCTTCCAAATCCCTGGAATATGCTGTATTGCTAGTATCCAGTGTTACTCTTGTCACATCAGCTCCTGCTGTAACTTAGTGTCTCTACAAGAGTCCCCACTGTCTCTTCAGGTTTCCAGATTATTGTCCACTACTCCATGCCCAAGCTTCCAGTGTCCCTTGATGCCCTTGGGATGCCTCTCTTCTCAAAGATTCCCAGTGTCTCACCTAGTTTTCAGATTGCTGTCCACCACTCCATGACCTAAGCCTCTAATGTTTCCTGGTGCCCTTGGGGTACCCCTCTTTTTCAAGAGTTCCAGTGTCTCATCGAGTTTTCAAATTATTTCCACCACTCCATGACCCTAGCCTCCAGTGTTCCCTGGTGCTCTTGGGTTGCCTCTCTTCTCCAAGAGTCCCAGTGTTTCATCGGGCTTCCAGATTGCTGTCCATCACTCCAAGGCCCAAGCCTCCAGTATCCCCTGGTGCCCTTGGCCTACCTCTTAGTATCTCTTCTGAGACCTGAGCCTCCACTCAGCATGAGTTAGACTTTCCTGATTCCTGGTCAGTCCAGATCCTAGCAGGTGTGGACTCCTGTCTGTGACACACATAGCAATTTGATTATTTGGTGATTTGAGTAATCACAAATTTGATTGGACAGTGTACTGTAAAATTCCTATTGACTGAACAATGGATGTACTTGTTGGAGCTGCCTTTTTAAATGTTTCCTTTTTCTATTTACCTAGACCAGCCATAATGTCTCAGTTCCCAGCACTCACCAACGAAAAGAAGAAGGAACTTGCCGAGATTGCTCAGCGTATTGTTAAAGATGGCAGGGGAATACTGGCAGCAGATGAATCTGTGGGTAAGAATATTTTTTAAAGCAAATATATACTGCATACAGGTGAAACCGAAAAATTTGAATATCGTGCAAAAGTTCATTTATTTCAGTAATGCAACTTAAAAGGTGAAATTAATATATGAGATCGACTCATTACATGCAAAGCAATATAGTTCAAGCCGTGATTTGTCATAATTGTGATGATTATGGCTTACAGCTCATGAAAACCACAAATCCACAATCTCAGAAAATTAGAATATTGTGAAAAGGTGCAATATTCTAGGCTCAAAGTGTCCCACTCTAATCAGCTAATTAAGCCATAACACCTGCAAAGGGTTCCTGAGCCTTTAAATGGTCTCTCAGCCTGGTTCAGTAGGAATCGCAATCATGGGAAAGACTGCTGACCTGACAGTTGTGCAGAAAACCATCACTGACACCTTCCATAAGGAGGGAAAGCCTCAAAAGGTAATTGCAAAAGAAGTTGGATGTTCCCAAAGTGCTGTATCAAAGCACATTAATAGAAAGTTATGTGGAAGGGAAAAGTTTGGAAGAAAAGGGTGCACAAGCAGCAGGGATGACAGCAGCCTGGAGAGGATTGTCAGGAAAAGGCCATTTAAAAGTGTTGGGGACTTTCACAAGGAGTGGACTGAGGCTGGTGTCAGTGCATGGGGATGCTGACTTCATTTTCCAGTAGGACTTGGCACCTTCCCCACACTGCCAAAAGCAACAAAACCTGGTTCAATGACCGTGGGATTACTGTGCTTGATTGGCCAGCAAACTCACCTGACCTGAACCCCATAGTGAATCTATGAGGCATTGCTAAGAGAAAGATGAGAGACATGAGACCGAACAATGCAGAAGAGCTGAAGGCCGCTATTGAAGCATGCTGGTCTTCCATAACACCTCAGCAGTGCCACAGACTGATAGCTTCCATGCCATGCTGGATTGAGGCAGTAATTGCTGCAAAAGGGGCCCAAACCAAGTACTGAGTACATATGCATGCTTATACTTTTCAGAGGTCTGATATTGTTCTATGTACAATCCTTGTTTTATTGATTGCATGTAATATTCTAATTTTCTGAGATTGTGGATTTGGGGTTTTCATGAGCTGTAAGCCATAATCATCACATTTATGACAAATCACAGCTTGAAATATCTTGCTTTGCATGTAATGAGTCTATCTCATATATTAGTTTCACCTTTTAAGTTGCCTTACTGAAATAAATGAACTTTTGGACGATATTCTAATTTTTCGAGTTTCACCTGTACTGTCAATGTCTGCTTATTGCAAGGATAATCCTTTGGTTGCCAATCTGTTCATTGGTATACAGGAGTAAACGTGGCAGGCTTACAGCACTGCTGCTAAATGCGAGATAGGGGCTTAGCATTGTTACCGCGCTACAGGAAATATTATTATTATTGGCAAGATCTCCAGGTAAAAAACTTTGCAACAAAGTCACAGGAAATGATTTATTTAATAAAATTGCATACGTGAGACATGGTGCCAAACATGCTGAAAATAGATTTAAGGTTTAAATACTTTAAGCATCTCTTTTTTAACCTCAGTTGCACCTGTATGTGTGTGTGTGTATATATACTGTACATACATACATACATACATACATACATACATACTGTGAGAACTAGCACCAAGGGTAGAGCTTTTTAAGCACACAGTCACTCACTTGCTTCTTTTTTAAGTGCTGTTTTTGCCCAATTTTATTTAAAAGAAAGTTCCACATAACAGGTTTCCCACGCAGGGGTATCCACCATCAAGACAAACAAAATATTCAGCATCCTGGCTCTCTTTATCAGCCCTGCTGGTTAGCTTCTATTTGAATGGGTCTCCCAGACCACTGGCTAGTCCCAGCACACAGCGTTGGACTCCTTGAATGCACACAGCCTCCTTCCAAAATATGGCTTTTTACACACAGCTATCAGCCACTCACACACCGCTAGAAGCCCCTTGGTGCTCTGGCTTCCACCTCTCCTAGGTGGAGCCCTCCTGACTCCAGGCAATGACCTCCTGTCTGCCGAGGTGGAGCCCAGAACCCTGGTCCTGACTCTAGAAGAGAGCCATGCACACCTGACCAATCAGTATCCTGGCCATTCCCAAAACCTGGTGCCAGGATTGGAGATTTCATCTCTCCCAAATCACTTTGAAATCTCCAGGCTCCAGGTCCCAAAATGGACTTTACCAAGACATGAGGAAAGTGAAAAGCCACTTTCCTCTGCATCAGACAAGTACCCTGGAGCCCCTCAACCTGCCTTGTTGAGAATCCTGGGTGAAATATCCTTTTTATATCGTGACAGATAGCCACACTGTCACAATACATGTGTGTGTGTGTATGTATATATATATATATATATATATACATACATACACACATACACACATACACACACACACGCTTACCTGGCTATCTATACTCGACTTGCTGAAGAAGAAAATGTTTACAGAGCTCAGCAGCTGAAGCTCAAAATACACACAAAGTGAATGCGCCCTTTCCTTCCTGCTCCATATAACTGTGCGCAGATTTTAACATTGTTGTAAACCTCAGACATGAAATATGAGCATAGTATATCCCTCTATAGTGTGTACTTGTCTTAATCAAATGCACTAAGGCTGCATTCACACGTGTTTTTTAGCATTTTTTCAGGTGTTTTGTCACGCATTTGTATGCGCATATTTGTGTAGTGTTTTTAAAGTGTTTTTGAGCTTTGGTGTTTTCTTTGATAGCCAAAAGAGAAAAATATCATCTGTATCATCATTTGTTGCTAGGTTTTTCCGCTTCTTTAGCTTTTCCATCAGGTTTTTAAAAACAGTTTATTATTATTAATTTTTTTTGTTAGGATAAGGGGTTAGAGTTAAGGTTAGGTGTTGGATTAGGGGTTCAGGTTTGTGGTTAGAGTTAGGAGTTATGTGTTAGGGGTTAAGTTTAGGATTAGTGGGTTAGGTGTTAGAGTTGGGAGTTACAGTTAGGGGTTAGATTTTGGGGTTAGGGGTTAATATTTTATTTACTGCCTTTTTATTATTCATTATTATTTTTATTTTTTTTTGTTAGAGTTAGGGTGTTGATTTATTTTTTATTATTATTTTATTTATTTTTTTAGGGTTAGGGGTTAGCTAGTATTTATTTATTACTTATTATTCATTTAATAGTTATTTATGATTATATTTATTTATTTGTCTATTTATTTTATTTAACATTTATATATATATATATATATATATATATATATATATATATATATATATATACATTTTTTTCCCCCCGAACGGAAAAACGCTCCAAAACCGCCTGAACCGCACATTTCCATTCATTTCTATGGTAAAAATGCTCACAAACGTGCAAATCTGCCCGATTTGAGCAACAATAAAAGCTACAGAACTTATTTGAACTTCAGGTGTTTGGCTTCAGGCGACTTGGAATAGAGATATGAACCATCTAACTGATTTTGTTCTCCTGGAGCGTTTTGGAGCTTTGAGCTACAAATTGCTCAGGTGTAAATGCAGCCTTTGTGTTATTTCCCATTCCTCTTCTATAGGTATGAGTCATTTCTAAAGAAAAAAAAAATGGTGACAAGGGAGGGACCTCCTGCAGACTGACAGCCTCAGCTCTGTTCTGTTCATGTGTGCTGTGCGAATGGGGTGTGTCCCTTCCCTCCAATCAGCTCTCAGAGCTCTCCTTACTAAAATATAAATAATAAAGCGAGCGCTTCTCAATCTTGTAAGATCCCGCCCCCTGCTTTTCAGAGCTGAGAGATCCTGTGTAAATCCTGCACTTTGAATGGATGTAGGGGAAATATGGCTATAGATAAACAGGTACAATTTATGTAGGAGGATTTGTTCCATCTCTGTGTATTACCTGAGGTTAGTAACTTCACTGGATATATCTAAAGGTTTACAATTACTTTAAGTGACAGACTGAAAAGGAAAGAGTTACTGTTTTATAATCTCTTTAAAAAAAAAACACAATACCCTATGGAACTGATTGGAGCACACTGTTTCAAATGTTTAGTTTCTTACTTCATAAAAAAAAATAAAAATAAAAAAAAAATCCTCCTGCAAGTTAATGTTATGCATAGTATACTAGCACATTATGGTATACTTATCTTAAAACTAAGCCCTCCAGCAGTGCGCTGTCACCACTGCCAGGACTTCCATTTTCGCCCTCGGTTTTCCTTCCAGGTTTGCGTGTTCTGGGTGTATAAATGGCCGAGCCACGACGATACACACATGCGCAAGGGAATCATGGCCAAAGCACACAGCTCGAAAGTTATGACACGGGTATACCGTCCCTTCAGAGTGCATGTGCTGGTGATGTCATTGGCCGTATCACATGTGAATAAATCCTAAACAGTGCAAGTTTAGGAGATATTCACTGTACCTACAGGTAAATCTTATTATAGGCTTACCTGTAGGTACAACTTAAGAAGTGAACTTTACAACCACTTTAAGCATCACTTCAACAAACCCAGATTATTGTCTACTAAAGGTCCACCTTTTAAAATCCACATTTTTTTGTTCAGAAACCCTTTATTTTTCAGGGCTCTTGTGTTACTCTGGTTTATGGGAAACTGTCTTAACTATTCTCTGTCCAACACTGCCATTTAAGGGACCATGGGGAGTCGCCTGAAGCGCATTAATGTGGAGAACACAGAGGAGAACCGTCGCCTCTTCCGAAACCTTCTCTTCACTGCTGACTCCAAACTTAACCAAAGCATAGGAGGGGTCATCCTTTTCCATGAGACCCTGTACCAAAAATCCAGTGACGGAGTCCCCTTCTCCAAAATCCTGAAGGATCAGGGAATCGTTGTAGGAATCAAGGTCTGGTCTTCTTCATTTTAGTGGTGTCACCGTATGATCATTAATGTACAATCTTATGAATATTAAATCTGGGCTTTTATTTTGCAGGTAGACAAAGGCACTGCTCCCCTAGCAGGAACCGATGGAGAAACCACCACACAAGGTCAGATACTGGTGGTAACAACTCCTACTTGACTCTTAAGGCCAATACCTACCTGTTTCTCTAAAACCTACCTCCAGCCATTTTTTCATATTTTATGTGGGCAAGGGGTTAGCATTTCTGTCTGTGATATTTGGCAAGATTTTGCCTCACTTCCTGCCCCTGTGGCACCCATACTAGGAGTGAGCTTTTTCTTTGATTAAACACCCCTGACATGCACATTGTCCACCCTGAAGCAGTAGCTCTGAGCTCAGCATTTGAGAGCTCACTCCTGTAAGGCTTGGTTCACATCTAAGCATTTTGTGGTGCATTTTGTATTATGCAGAAACGCACTACAGTCCATTTAACTTGATTTCCTATGGGTGAAATTCACATCTCCATGTTTTCAACTGGTGTGATTTTTGGAAAGGTTCAGGATTTTTTTAAACAATGCGTTTTGGTTCAATAGATTTTGAAGGAGATGCTGCAGAAACGCATGTAGTGCATTTCTGATGCTTTTTTTTATGTGTTTTGCATCTTTAATTAGCAACAAGTTAGCCAAAAAAAACCCCCATAAAAATGCAAGACGCATAAAAAAAAAAAAGTCAGAAACGTATGCAAATACGCAAAATGCACAGCAAAAAGCACTGCAGAAGCAGATCAAACTCAAACTGCATAGGTGAAGTGAACATAGAAGGAGCTTTACGGCTCTAACACAGTCAGTGCAAAACAGGTTTAGGTACAGTATTTATTTTATTATTATTACAGGTACTTATATAGCGCCGTCAATTTATGCAGCACTTTACATACATATATATATATATATATATATATATTGTACATTCACATCAGTCCCTAACCCTCAAGGGGCGTACAATCTAAGGTCCCTAACTTACATTCATATATAAACATACCAGGACCAATTTAGACAGGAGCCAATTAACCTACCAGCATGTCTTTGGAGTGTGGGAGGAAACCGGAGAACATGCAAACTCCAGGTAGGTGGTGCTGTGGTTGGAATTCGAACCAATGACCCTAGTACTGCCAGGTGGAAGTGCTAAGCATTTAGTTTTGTTGTTTTAATTCCCAGATGTAACAGTACATAAGTGGCAGATTCACTTAACCAACAGTGCACCGTTTTCCATCAGCCATATTGGTAGCAGTCATCCTTTTTGTACTCTCCACTTCTCCATTGCAAACCTCTAGCTGTTATGTTTACAGGTCTGGATGGACTGTCCGAACGTTGCGCTCAGTACAAGAAGGACGGTGCTGACTTTGCCAAGTGGCGCTGTGTGCTGAAGATCTCAGAGCACGCACCCTCGAGCCTTTCAATCTACGAAAATGCCAACGTGTTGGCGCGGTATGCCAGCATTTGCCAGCAGGTGACTTAATTTTTTTCTAATGTATCTTTTAGGGTAGACCTGATGGTACCAAAGTGCACTTGTGATTTGGTACGTAGTAGACATCATACTGGTTAAGCCTTGTCTACAACTGCTTCAGCTTATAAATGTTAGTATGGAAACCAGTGTGTACAACAATTTGACGGCCAGCTTTAGTCAGCTTTCTAGAAGTCTAGTATAGTATGTAAAGTATGTTATGTAAACCCTCACCCTCTAACCCAGGGGTGTCAAATTCAGTTTAAAAAAGAAATTAAAGGAAAAACATTTGTGTATACTGTAGATATAAAAAAACATTCCCTGACCCTCCTGTCCCACAGGGGAAACCCAGGACTGAAGCCAGTGGTTCTGCCGGCTGATCATAGAGATAATCGAGGACCGGAACGTTTCCGATCATCTATATTGTCTAAGAAACCAGGAGCAACGACTATTTTGTCACTTCCAATTTTGGTCTAATGTAAACAGACTGTTATTGGCCTGTGAAAGCATCAGATCAAACCGATCTTGGTGTAATCTGATGCTTTGAAGGGCAGTGGAGACCCCAGATCTCACCATAAAGAGGACCTTTCACTGCTCCAGCTGTCACAAGGGAAGTTGCTTATCCCCTGTAATAGCCATAAAAGAATAGAGGCACTGTAAAAATAAATTTTTTAAAAAAATTAACGCGCCTCCGTTCCCCCATGCTTGCACGCAAAGGCGAACACATACGTAGGTCACGCACGCATATCTAAACAGTGTTCGCACCACACATGAAGTATCATTGTAAACATCAGAGTGAGAGCAATAATTCTAGCCCCAGACCTCCTGTGTAACTCTAAACTGGTGGCCTGTAAAGGCTTTTAAAGAGTTGACCTGTAGAGATTTTGTAAGTACTATAATTTTGCGCCATTCCACAAGCATGGGCAATTTTAAATAGATATCTATTTACTCAGCATACCATCACCTTTTATATTTTATCAAACAATTGGTTTGTATATTGTGTTTTTGTGCATTAAAATTTTTTTACCACTTGACAACCAGGCTATAGCCAAATGACGGCTACAGCGCAGTTGTCCAGTTCTGGGAGGGTGTCATATGATGTCCTCTCAGAAAGTGCCCTCCTGCGCGCCCCTAGTGTCTCGCACCCGGCGATCTCCATGATCGCTGTCTCCTACGGACACAGCTGATCACGTGATGTGGTAAAAGGCCAAACACAGTGGCCTTTTACCACGTGATCAACTGTATCCAATAACATAGCAGATCACCATGTAAATGCAGTTGCCGGTTGTGGGCTGCACTTTCCTCACACTGTCACAGCTGGTAGCTTAAGGCAATACCTGGACCCTACAGAGGTTGCACAGGCAGTCCAACTCCTCCAAGATGGCACATCAATACGTGCCATTGCCAGAAGGTTTGTTGTGTCTCCCAGCACAGTCTCAAGAGCATGGAGGAGATTTCAGGAGACAGGCAGTTATTCTAGGAGAGCTGGATAAGGCCGTAGAAGGTCCTTAACCCATCAGCAGGACTGGTATCTACTCCTTTGTGCAAGGAGGAACAGGATGAGCACTGCCAGAGCCCTACAAAATGACCTCCAGCAGGCCACTGGTGTGAATGTCTTTAACCAAGCAATCAGAAACAGACTTCATGAGGGTGGCCTGAGGGCCCGACGTCCTCTAGTGGGCCCTGTGTTCACTACCATTGATCGATTGGCATTTGCCATTGAACACCAGAATTGGCAGGTCCGCCACTGGTTCATCCTGAGCACATGTGACAGACGTGAAAGGATCTGGAGAAGCCGTGGAGAACGTTCTGCTGGCTGTAACATCGTTCAGCATGACCGTTTTGGGTCAGTGATGGTCTGGGGGGGCCTATCAATTGGGGGACTTACAGACCTCTACAGGCTAGACAATGGCACCCTGCCTGCCATTACGTATTGGGATGAAATCCTTGGACTCATTGTCAGACCCTATGCTGGTGTAGTGGGTCCTGGGTTCCTCCTGGTGCACGACCATGCCTGGCCTCATGTGGCGAGAGTATGCAGGCAGTTCCTGGAAGATGAAGGAATTAATACCATTGAATGGCTCCCATGCTCACCTGACCTAAATCCAATAGAACACCTTTGGGACATCATGTTTCAGTCCATCCGACGCTGCCAGGTTGCACCTCAGACTGTCCAGGAGCTCAGTGATGCCCTGGTCCAGATCTGGGAGGAAATACCCCAGGACACCATGCATCATCTCATTAGGAGCATGCATACAAGCCTGTGGGGGCCATACAAACTACCGAGCACCATTCTGAGTTGCTGCAATGACATTTCAGAAAAATGGACTAGCCTGCTGCATCATTTTTTCACTTTGATTTTTGGAGTGTCTTTCAATTCAGTCCTCTGTAGGTTGATATTTTTCATTTCCATCAAACAATGGGGCATCCTTACGTTCCTAACACATTACCCAGTCCATATCAGTATAGATATCCAGCATATTTTTCCCCATTGAGATCTGATATGTTTTCAAAGTATTCCTTGAATTTTTTTGAGCAGTGTGTGTGTGTGTGTGTGTGTGTGTGTGTGTGTGTATGTGTATATATATATATATATATATATATATATATATATAATATTTCGGGTTTATAAGTAATTTTCTAGCAAAAAAATTTTGATTTGTATGTATATGTGAGAAGTGTCAGAATTGGCCCGGTGTTGAAGTGGTTAAAATACTTAATTTTTGTGTCTACCTGCAATTTTTTAAGTTTCAAAAGGGGGCTGTTTAGTGTTTGCTGCAGTACTTATCAGTGCTGGGTTGGTGGTGTGATCTTTATTGAACCTGGTAGAGTTTCATGTCACACTCCTGCCTGTTTGGCACACAGAGGTTCTGTGCAGAACAAACAGAGCTGATTAAGCTGTTTTTTGCCTTTGCTCTGTGGCTGTCATTAACCCCATTAGGAATTCCAGTGAGAGCAAAAACAAAGGGCTTATCAGAGCCTAGATCACGATATGGTGCAGCTCTGTGCACAGTGCAATGTCTAAAATTCAGCAATAAACGGATTCTAATCTCATACTTTTTCTGGTTTACTTTTGTCTAGAGTAATATTTCCACTTCTACAGCTGGCCATAGATGGATGGGAATTTGTCCAGTTCAGCAGGGACCATCCAAACTTCAATCCATCTATGACCATTCCCGTTCGAGAGAAATCAGGCTAATGATCAACGTCTTTTGAACGGGACATTTGGTAAACTATTGTTCGATCAGCGCCTGCAGCCAACTGGCTGATCAGCGTATTCTGACAGTGGAGTAGTCCCCACTGTCAGAATACAGTAGCATCGCGGGGAGGATTGATCACCATGTATGAATATATAAGTGGTCCATACAGTGAAATCGGTGTAGAGTTATTCACTTTCAGGTCATTACAGAGAACAAGGGGGCACTCTTTACATCTGGAGGAAAGGGGGTCTGAACTCCACATACAATAAAGGCTTCTTCAAAGTAAGGATGCATTCACACTGCCTATGCTGTTATTTTTGAGAACCCTAGTGGGGGTTTCTGCAATTAAATACGAGAAAAAACCCCATTGAAAGCAATGGGAGGCTGCTGGCTCTTGCAGCTAATCACACCCACTCACATGTAATTGAATATGCTGTGAACACATGTAAGCGATTGGCTCTGGACGCAGGCAGTCTGCACCCAGGGCCGATCAGTCGCATGTGATCACATCATGAGTGATTGCATGTGAGTGGGTATGAGTAGATGCAAGAGCCAGCAGCCTTCCGTTGCTTTCAATGGGGCTGCCTCTGGCAGATAATCGCAGGACCACCGACTTGGGTTCTTGCATAGAAGTGCAGGCAGGATGCATTCACAAGTGTGAAAATGTAGAATAGACTCTCTCAAGAACTAGTTCTGGGCATCACAGTAGATTGTTTTAAAAAAGAGCTAAATGTGCATTCCTACATACACAAAATATAACTGGATATTAAAATTTTTAGGAAATAAAACCAGGGGTAGTTGATCCAGGGCATATCCGATTGCCTCCTGGGAGATCAGGAAGGAATTTTATTTCTTCCGCTGGAGCGAATTGGACCATGCTTTATTGGGGAAGGAGGGGGGTTGTTGGGTATAGGATTGTGTATATGGAGATTTTCTATTTATTTATTTTTTATATTGGTTGAGCTAGATGGACTTTTGTCTTTTTTGAACCTAACTAAGAGGGACATTCACATCAAATCGGGACTTTTGAGTTTCTATAATAAAATAACAACTTTCAAGAAGTGGAAACTGCATTCTTTTTTTTTTTACTTACTCCCCTGCTACATTTATACACATCCCATAGTTTAACTAATGCCTGGAAAGCTTTGGCATAGAAAGATTTGTCAGTACGCCTGAACCATCCTAGGACAGCCTTCTTCACTTCATCATCAGTGGTGAAACGCTGACCTCCAAGGAACTCTTTTATGGTTTCAAATAGGTGGAAATCACTCGGAGCAAGGTCTGGGCTGTTAGGGGGATGTGGTAATACCTCCCAGCCAAGTTGCTGTAATGTGCACATAGTGCGGTGAGCAGTATGAGCTCATGCATTGTCCTGGAGAAACAGGATGCCCTTTGTGATCAAACCAGGCCATATACTCTGCAGACGCATATGCAAATCACTCAGAATACTTCTGTGCCAGGCAAAAGCGGAAAGCTGTGTTGGTACCCAGCTTTCACTAACTTTTAGAAAATGCAAAAGTTTGTGAATGATTGTGTTCACAGTTTCCACAGAAAAATGATGCGTTGATTTACAGGATCAGGTGTTCCACATGCTGAATGTTCACAGGAATGACTGCTATGGGCTGGAAACCACCACTGCCAAGATCACACTGATGGGCATACGGCCATCTTTGAAACATTTACATCACATGTCCTACTGCGGTTGAGCGTCTCATCACTGTACTGTGCTTGAAGTCTTCTGTTGATATCCGTGGGTTTTACACCTTCTTTCACAAGAAACTTCATCACCACACGGTGTTCAATGCCTGCACTAACACTGTTGTCTGCCATCTTGATTATCAGTTTCTGGACTGGCCCGCAACATGTGCACTGCCTATCAGTAATAGGACACACTTGCCACTTACTACTACATGTAGTACCGCCACGCTAGCATCCCCTTTTATACATGAAAAATTCACAGTCCCAGTTTGACTTGAACTCCCCTCGTTCAGAATATGCAGCTTCTATAAATTATGTGCCTTTGCTATGTGACAGAATAGAGTATTTTATTAATAAGTTGTCAATGTATACTTCTTGCAGAATGGTCTTGTGCCAATCGTGGAACCTGAAATTCTGTCCGATGGATCACATGACCTCCAAAGATGCCAGTATGAAACAGAAAAGGTGAGAAGGCTTGAAGGTTCACCGGGCCCAAAGTGGTATTTCAGTCATAAGTGGAGTCTGTAAAACATTTACGCTCCTCGTGCTATTCCCAGTCCTATGTTATGTCCTCAAACATTCTGTGTATGCTCATCCATGCGTGCACACACTCCAGTACTGTATGGTACAAGCACATACATTAGTGCTCCAGGCTACCTGTGCTGATTGGTACTCTAATATATTTAACCTTGCCCTGTTATTGTTGCCTATTTGAGTCCATCTCTTCTATTTGCAGTCTTTTTCTAGTTTCTTGTGATTATCAGTTTTCTGATCCTCCTCTGCCTGCAATGACCTAGGTTATGCCTGAATATGCTTCATGGTTTCTTTTTGGCCCCCCATGTTCTGGTTCTGACCCCCTGGAGTCTGAGCTCTGGCCTGTCTCCAGCTTTCCTCTTGACTAATCCTTGTGCTGTGGCTATATCAACTAGCTGGCCATAATCAGGAATAAAATTCCTGGGGGTACCCTTTCATGTGTATAAAATGTCTTCAAAAGTTTGAAAAGCACTGTAAAGTAATTGGTTTGTAGTTCTGAAGTGTATGCCTCTTACATTTCTTGAGACCTTAATTGACAAGCTAGTTTTTTAGCGCCCGTTCACACCAATGCGATTTGAAAGTTCAAAATTGCATGACAATCACACCCTCTTTGTGCCTATGGAACCATTCAAACTGGTGCAGCACCGATTAAGAAAAGGGGTCCTGCAGGATTTTTGGCGATTTCATGTGCAGCTTGCATTGACAGCTATGCATGAAGCCTCACAAATGTCGTCAAACCGCATGTGAAATCACACTGACCTGCGGCTTTGAAATCGCGCTACAGCAGCTGAAGTAGCACAATTTCAAAGCCACTTCCGGCGAGAACCATAGCATAGACCCCGTTCACACCAATGCAATTTGTCATGGGACTTTACAGTTCAAAATCACATGATTAGTTGCACCCTATTTGTGCCTATGGAACCTTTCACATCGGAGAGACTCCGACTTGCACCGATTTTGAAAAGGGTTCCTGCATGATTTTTGGCTACTTCCTGCTTTCATTGACAGCCATGCATGAAGTCGCATAGATAAGCCGCACATGAAATCCCACTTACCGGCAGCTTTGAAATTTCATAGCCGCATTTGGTGTGAATCAGTTTGGTTCCTGCCAACCTCTGAGTCAATTGCCTTTTACTACACCTTAAACATTCCCACTCTCCCTGGTACATTCTCCAATGAAATTTAAATTGACACTTATTTGCCATTGAAATGCAAAATAATACGTTCACTAAGCTCCCTCTATTCTCCTGCAGTATATATTCACCTCCCATTGCTTCCTTGCCAGGACTGTAATAAAATACCCAAGTATAGGTTAGCATGTGAATCACTGTCCCTCTCCCATGTGACAGCACTGATGCCTCATGGTTGGCCAAGCACAGTCACTCTCACACCCTCTCAGAGCTCCATGTTGGGTAGTAGCTTACATAGGGCTTTCTTTACTCCAGTTCCAATGGCCAACAAATGGCCAGAAAAAGCAGCAGGGGAGTGATCCATTCTTTTACATGAGCAACTGCATGACTTTAATTAATTCCCTAGAAATAAAAAATCTTCTATTAACTCCCAGGACCTTTTATGTAAAAAAGTAGAGCAACCCTTTAAATAAAAATGGAGAAATGAATAGGTAAACATGAATAACGCTTTCCAAAAAAGAGAATATGGAGTGGACTGATTTTTTGAAGGGGACCTGCTGGATAGAAATACGGGAGCTGACTTAAAGGGTAACTCAACTTTCATGGGGAAAAAATGGCAAATCAAAAAAATAATAATATACCATATACAATTGCTACACAAGTCATAGTGCAACTGAGTGTTATTAAGAATGATCTTTACTATTCAATCTGCAGCCCTCTCATTTTCTGTAAAATGCAATACGGCTACTGGGAGGCATTCTGTACACAGATGGTATACACAACGCTTTCCTGCTTGTGTGATTGGCTCACTGATTTTCCCGGAAGTCTGCACTAAGATACAAGTCACATTTTGAGCATCCCCTGCAATACAAATGTAATTTTTGGTGAGATACGCCCAAAGGGAAATCACGTCTAAGGCTAGGCTCACATCTATGCAGTATGCGTTTGATCCATTTCTGCAGTGCATTTTGCATATACGTTTTTGATGGGTTTTACTGGGTTTTAAAAAAAAAATGTTTTACTTGTTGCTGGGCAGATTAAAATGCAAAACACATCAAAAACGCACTACATGCTTTTCTGCAGTGTCTCCATTGAAGTCTGTAGAACCAAAAAACGCAACATTTTGGGTTTAAAAAAAGTCCCTGACCCTTTCCAAAAAACGCATGAAACCGGGTGAAAACGCTGAGATGTGAACCTAGACTAAAGGGATGCAGACCCTGCCAATTTTCTAATTTCCAGAGCCCTGTAGGTGCAGCAGCTGATTGATCATTATAAAACCACTCCCATTGTCCTTCACTTTGTACATGGACACAGACAAAGAAAAATCTGTTTCTTCAGAATAACAAAAGGTAGGAATCTGTAACCAAGTTTGTTAAAATCCCTGCAATGTACATGGATCGCCCAGAGGGGAATGTTTCTTTTTTCAACAAAAGTGGAGTTAACCTTTAGGCTGGGCTTACATGGTTAGTTTTTTTTTTCATTCAGCCAGCATCTGAAAGAAAAAAAAATTATCTGGTTCCTCTGTTCACACAAGCAAGGTGGATGGAGGAATTCCCCCTCCGCTGGGGCGTTGTATTCTGACAGCAGGATCCACACTGATCAGCAGCTGCAACCACTGATCTGGAAAGTTTTCCAAAATTCTCCTTTAACAGAAGTCAAATGATTCCCGGCATGATTTTTCTTTAGGTCATGCTGGAATGTGTAGTCCACCAGCTTCTTTCTCACACCATTGTTGAATATGAACATTTGTTTTTTTTGTGTACTGATGGTTATTGAAAGTCTGGGAATGCTGCCAGCTGGAGTTTGAACAAAGTCCTGCTGACCTGTAGATCCTGGCTAGTATCGCCCAATTAAGTGATTAGTGTGTATAGTTTTACACCATACTTGCCTCCCCTTGTTGCACTAATTCAGTTGTGGAATTTGCAACAACTTGAAACAAAGCCGATGGCCATTTTACATTTTTAAAAGTGAAAGTTCTGCTTGCTTCTACCGTTAATAGCCAGGAAGGCCTCCCCAGTGCAGCAATCCATGTGTTACTAAACCCACAACAGTAAAATCAGGCTGTATATGCAGTAAAGCATGCTTGTTATACAGTGGGAGATTTCTCCTTCCGCACTGGAAAAAAAAAAGGGTAAGCCAATATGACCAGTTATATACATATATGCACGTACGAATGTAAATGCACGTTGATTACAAAACACGTTACATATCGCCGCACACACTGTAGTGAGCACAATAATTCCAGCAGACCGCCTCTGTAACACTAAACTGATGACCTATAAGGGCTTTTAAAGCATCACCTATAGAAACCATAGGGTACTGAAGTATGTCGCCATTTCAGAGGTGCACACAAATTTAAGGTTTGACATATTGGGTATCTATTTACTCAGCGCAACCTTGTCTTTTATATTTTACCAAAATTTGGGCAACATATCGCCGTGCACACTGGAGTGAGCGCAATAATTCTAGCACAAAATCCTCCTCTGTAACACTAAACTGATGACCTATAGGGGCTTTTGAAAAGTTGCCTATAGAAAATATAGGGTGCTGAAGATTGCCGTCATTTCAGAGGCACAAACAAATTTAAGGTTTGGCATGTTGGGCATCTATTTACTCAGCGAAACCTTGTCTTTTATATTTTATACAGTTCGGGTAATTTATTGCTTTTGTTTGCCCTAAAATTCACTTTAGTGTGTTTTTTACTGAAATTTTGCATTTCCTAGATTTATGCAAAAAGGTCTCTGGCAGTGAAAGGGTTAAAATGTGAGGACAAATTCATACTTCCCAAATATCTGACATAGGAATAAATAGCACAAAGTATGTAGAAATAGGGCACTCCCCAGCCAGTGTGCCCAGTTACACAGGCTACAAAGAATTAAAATACAAACAATTGTTTTATTAAACCCGTAAGTGCTTTTATCTCGACTTTTCCTATATACTGACTTTTCAATGAAACCCTAATGCAGTAGTCTACAGGTTGGATGTAAAGCATAGTGCAGTATAAAGCTGGCCATGGGCCGGTTCAGCAGGGACTGGCCAAATTCCATTCTTTTTCTGCCTGTGTGTATTCCACAGAAGTCAATAGTTAGATCAACTTCTTTCAAAAGACTTGTTGGGAAATTTTTCCCTATCAGTCGGCTCCAACCGCTGATCAGTGTAGAGCCCAGCTGTCACAATACAATGTGCCAGTGGGGAGGATTCCTCCATCTACCTTGATTGTTTGGATGGAGGAATCTGTTAGTTTTTTGGGTTTTTTTTTCTGCTGGCTAAATGAAAAAAAAATTATTAATCTATAACCAGTTTAACTCTTTTTGTTGTTAAATAGTACATTATTTTATATAGAGATTTATAGACTATAAAGAGGGATTGTGGGATTTGGTTCAAAATGAGGTCCAATTGGGAGCTTTAAGGTTTGCTTCAGTTGCACTTTTTTTCTACTGATCCAGGTTTGATGATGGCGTCTGGTTATGGAGAAAAACTCCCCCTTCTTCGTCCCTATGCTTCTTAGATAAGCAGAGCCACTCCGTTGTTTCCCTGTACATGCTTACTGCAGCTAGAGATCTCTCTATATAAGATGGACTAACCATTGCATTTTAACTAATGCCAGTCTAACCTGTCTGTTATTGCTTAGAGAACACAACATCTCATGGGAAAGATTCACTATTTGCAACTTTAACTGGAGCCCACTTACCAATTAGTATTGAATTACAAAGCAGAGTATGGTAATAGCTAATGTTGTCATATACCTACATTATATAAATATGTGCCTCTCCTGTTGCAGGTCCTGTCTGCAGTGTACCATGCCCTCATCCAGCATCATGTGTATCTTGAAGGCACCCTCCTAAAGCCAAACATGGTGACAGGAGGACAATCTTGCTCTCAAAAATTTACACCCGAGCAAGTCGGTATGGCAACTGTTACTGCTCTGAGACGAACAGTCCCTTCTGCAGTCCCAGGTACGTAAGACTGTTGTCAAAGTAAATCTGTTAGGATAGAGATATGAGTCTTCCCACACTGACCCATTTCATACTCCTTAGGCTTTAGTGAGACACTGATGCCAAATAGTAAATTCAGGATCATAATGACAGTCCTGGGGTTTGCAACTTTAAAAAGCAGATCAATAATGACAATTTCCATAAAGAAAGTGTTCCAACATAAAATTGATCAGTTTTATACAGTGGGGAAAATAATTTGATCTCCTGCATATTTTGTAAGTTTTCCCACTTACAAAGAAATGAAGGGTCTATACATTTTTTATAATTGGTCTATTCTAAATAATTGGGACAGAATAAAAACCAAACCAACAAACAACCAAAAATGCCACATGAGATAAATGTTATAAATTGAGTTGCAGTTCAGTGAGTAAGATGCCTTGTTGGCAAGCACAGAGGCAAGACATTTCTTGTACTTGGTTACCAGGTTTGCACACATTTCAGGAGGGATTTTGGTCCACTCTTCTTTACAGTTCTTCTCCAAATCCTTAAGGTTTCTTGGCTGATGCTTGGCAACTTAAAGTTTCAGCTCCCACCATAAATTTTCTAAAAGATTAAGGCCTGGAGACTGGCTAGGCTACTCCATGACCTTAATTGGCATGCTGGAAGACCCATCCATGACCCTTGTTCTGGCTGAGGGAAGAAGGTTTTCATCCAAGATTTTACAATACATGGCCCTGTCCATTGGCCCCTCAATGTGGCAAAGTCAGTCAGTACCTTTAGCAGAGAAACAGCCCCAAAGCATAATGTTTCCACCTCTGTGCTTGACTGTAGGGATGGTGTTCTTAGGGTCATAGTCAGCATTTTTCTTCCTCCAAACACGGTGAGTTGAGTTAATGCCAAAGAGCTCAATTTTGGTCTTATGTGACCAGAGCATTTTCTCCAAATCCTTCTCTGAATCATTCAGATGTTCATTGGCAACTTTAGACGGGCCTGTATATGTGCCTTCTTGAGGAGGGGGACCTTGCAGGCGTTGCAAGATTTCAATCCATGGTGGCATATTGTGTCGCCAATGGTTTGTTTGGGGACTGTGGTCCCAACTGCCTTGAGATCATTCACAAGCTTCTTCCGTGTAAATCTGGGCTTCCTCACTTTTCCCGTGATCATCCTTACCCCATGAGGCAAAATCTTGTATGGAGCTCCAGACTGAGGGCGATTGATGGTTATTTCATATTTCTTCCATTTGTGAATAATCACTCCAACAGTTTTCTCCTTCTCACCAAGCTTCTTGCTGATTTTTTTTTTTTTTGTAGCCCATTCAAGTTTGTGCAGGTCTGCAATCCTGTCCCTGATGTCATTTGACATCTCTTTGGTCTTGCCCATAGTGGTGAGAGGTTTTAATGGAAGAAAGAGATTTTGTCGACAGGTGTCGTTTATACACATAACGTGCACCTTCTTAAATTGACAGGACTAATCTGTGTACCACATGAGCACATAGAAAGTCTGTGGGAGACAGAATTTTTGTTGGTTGGTAGGGGATCAAATACTTATTTTACTCACTGAACTGTAACTCAATTTATAACATTTGTATCATGTGTTTTTTTTCTGGATTTTTGGTTGATTTTCTGTCTCCATCATTTAAAATACACCTATGATAAAAATTATAGACCCCTCATTTCTTTGAAAGTGGGCAAACTTACAAAATCTGCAGATGATCAAAAAATTTTCCCCACTGTATGTACAATTAAAGGTTGAAGTACTGCTGGCTGCCTATAACTTCAAAGTGCCCAGTGATGAGGCCTCTGCCCAGAGTGTCCACCAAATTTAGGAAGAGGTGCGGGAGTGGATGCAGGAACTCTGGTTGGAAGATCTTGCCCAGACCTACCAGGTTCCATTGTTAAAAATGTTGAAATCAGATTCTTGTTGGAGTTTATTTTAAACATGTTCATGTGCCTGTTCAAGGAAATGCATGAAAAAAAAATCTGGATTTTTAAAGCCATGCCCAGGGGTGGACTGACAACTCACGGGGGCCCCTGGGCAATAGGGGATCATGGCCCAAACTCAAAAAAGCCTATGAAAAAGGTACCAGGGGCATCTCATGCGACCCCCTACTGATCCCGGGCCCTCGGACAGTGCCCGAGTTTCCAAATGGTCAGTCTGCCCCTGGCCATGCCTTAAGTTGCCCAAACTCTGAAAATGTTTAAACAAACCATGCTAGGAACCAAAACACTGGTAAAAAAAACCTGTTATTGTGAGGAATTATAGACAAAGAATCGGATGCCTACTCACCTAAAATAGATGTGGGTAATGGACCTACCAAAATCTTTACCTATCCAGAATCTATGGGGACTTTATAATCAAAAATCAAACACCACTGTAGTGGAGTACAATGGATAATTAATTATATATATATATCTAGAAAATACAGTAAATAACCAAAGCCATGTCAGTCAACAAAGACCATCACCCACCAGGCATACTACAAGGGGGTTTTAATATTATTGTAGGATTTTTAAATAGCAGGGGGGTTAAAGAACAAAAGTGGGAGGGACTAGAGTTGATGACAATGCTAATGAGGTGGTTTTCCCACCATAAGCCCTAGGAGATACAAAATGTCAACTCCGGTTTCCTCCCACACTCCAAAGACATGCTAGTAGGTTCATTGGATCCTGTCTAAAATTGTCCCTAGTATGTGTATGTATGAATGTGAGTTAGGGACCTTAGATTGTACACCCCTTGAGGGTTAGGGACTGATGTGAATGTACAATATATATGTATGTAAAGCTCTGCGTAAAATTGATGGCGCTATATAAGTACCTGAAATAAATAAATAACAGATCTACAAGATCTACAAGCATCGCAAACTTACAATATCATCTGTGCCTTGATTTCCTGCAGGTATCTGCTTTCTGTCTGGAGGTCAGAGTGAAGAAGAGGCATCACTTAACCTGAATGCCATGAACCGCTGCAGTCTTCCTCGCACCTGGCGTCTGTCCTTCTCTTATGGCCGTGCCCTTCAGGCCTCAGCACTCTCTGCCTGGGTCGGGAAAACAGAGAATGAGAAAGCGACACAGGAAGCTTTCGCTAAAAGGGCAAAGGTCAGGACAACCCCTCAACTCTTGTACCTAAAACTTGTTTTAGTCTTGTACAGAGCAAGGATTGATTATAACTCACGTCAGATTTTTTTTCTGTATGGGTTCATTAGGGGAAAATTCCCTTCACTTCCTGTCATGACAACACGACAGGAAATAGGAAGAAATCTCTACAAAATAAGATTGAATCCCTTATTTGGAAGATTTCTCCTCATCATAATCATTTGTTTCAGTGTCAACTGTAAAATTTTTGGATATCTCATCACTTTATGTTTCTGTAATGATAGTTACCTGGACAAATAGAGAGGGTGAATCTTCCCAAGGGGAATGCAGACAGCAATAAAAACCTGATGGTTGCTCTAACATCTCCGCACTCCATATGAAACTACTGATGTGCATTAAGAAAGGGTTTACTCTATACTTCAGTCACAAGACTATATGCAGTAACCATAATAAAGTAGACAGACCCTCCAATTTACAATATAAGATATTTATAAGTATACACCTATCAGCCATAAATTTATGACCACCCACCTAATATTGAGTAGATCTCCTTTGGCAATCAAAACTGCCCCGACCCATCGAGGCATGGACTCCACTAGACCTATGAAGGTATGCTGTGGTGTCTGGCACCAAGCCATCAGTAGCAGATCTATTCAGTCCTATAAATTGCCTCCATGGATCCCAAAGTGCATCCTTGTGCCATCTCTTTCCCTGGTAGGGGACCACCAGGCATCCACATGATGTAAAAGAGAACATGATTCATCAGACCAGATCACCTTCCATTTCTCTGGTTCAGTTCTGATTCTCACATGCCCATTGTAAGCGCTTTTGTCTGTGGACACGGGTCAGCATTGGCACCATGACCTGTCTGCGGCTATACAGCCCCATACACAACAAACTGCAAAGCATGCTCTGCTCTGACACCATTCTATTGGAACTAGCATTCACTTTTTTACAATTTGAGCTACAGTAGCTTTTCGGACTACACTGGACAGCCTTCGCCACATGCATCATTGAGCCTTGGCCACCCATGACCCTGTCACCGGTTTGCTGGTTTTCCTTCCTTAGACCACTTTTGGTAGGTCCTGATCACTGCAGACTGGGAACATTCCACAAGAGCTGCAGATCCTTGCCCATTTCTTCTGCTTTCAATACATCAACTTCTGAGACATGTTCACTTGCTGCCGAATATATCTCTCAGGTGCCATTGTAACGAGATATACAATGGTATTCACTTTACTGTCAATGGTCATAATGTTATTGATGATTAGTGTATGCCCAACTAATATGTGATGTGGATTCTTCACTCCTTTTCGCAAATCCCAGATTAAAACAGCTCCAAGCATGGACAGGCATTATCTAATTACTTATGATGGAACAACATTTCCCAGGGGTCATAGCCTGCCTTCATCCTTCAGGACTAAGCTTAATGGTGTATTTAAAGTGCCATAAAACCCTAATTTTGTGTCATTACAAGTAAAAGTATTGTCTTTACCTATCTGCACAAACTTTCCATCACCCATGTTATGAATGTTAGTAAATACCTGCCATCCTGCCATCCTGCCATCCTGCCATGTCAGTGGGCATCACTGTTCAATGGCAACAAAAAAGCAGTTGATCCTAGTTATTCCCCATTACCAGCTGGTCCTTTCTACAGTTGCAAGAAAAAGTATGTGAACCCGTTGGGATTACGTGGAGTTTTGCATGAATTGGGCATAAAATGTGCTCTGAACGTCATCTAAGTTTACAACAATAGAAGAGCACAGTCTGCTGAACATAATACTACACAAACATTAGATGTTGCCATGGTTTAATTGCACATAACATTTAAACATTCACAGTGTAGGGAGGAAAAAGTATGTGAACATTTGGACTTAATAACTGGTTGACCCTCCTTTTGGCAGCAATAACCTCAACCAAACATTTCCTGTAGTTGCACATCACACCTGCACAACGATCTGGAGTAATTTTGGACCATTCCTCTTCACAAAACTGTTTCAATGTAGCAATATTCTTGGGATGTCTGGTGTGAATCGCTTTGTTAAGGTCATGCCACAGCATTTCAATCGGGTGGAGGTCAGGACTCTGACTGGGCCACTCCAGAAGGCGTATTCTGTGCTGTTGCAGCCATTGTTTTGTTGAATTACTTGTATGCTTTGGGTCATTGTCCTGTTGCATCACCCATCCTCTGCAGAGCTTCAGTTGGCGGACAGATGGTCGTACGTTTTCCTGCAAAATGTCTTGATAAACTCTGAAATTCATTTTTCCCATCAGTGACAACAATCCGTCCAGGCCCTGAGGCAGCAAAGCATCCCCAAACCATGATGCTCCCTCCGCCATGTTTTACAGTGGGGATGAGGTTTTGATGTTGGTGTGCTGTGCCTTTTTTTCTCCACACATAGTGTTGTGTGTTCTTCCCAAACAACTCAATCTTGGTTTGATCCGTCCACAGTATATTTTGCCAGTAGTGCTGTGGAACATCCAGGTGCTCTTTTGCAAACTTCAAATGTGCTGCAATATTCTTTTTGGACAACAATGGCTTCCTCTGTGGTGTCCTCCCATGTACTCCATTCTTGTTTAATGTTTTCCTTATTGTAGTTGTGTCAACAAAAATGTTAGCATGTGCCAGAGATTTCTGCAGGTCTTTAGCTGACACTCTGGGATTCTTCTTTACCTTATGCAGCATTCTGCGCTGTGCTCTTGCAGTCATTTCTACAGGACGACCACGCCTAGGGAGAGTAGCAACAGTGCTAAACTTTCTCCACTTGGACACATGAACATCAAGGCTTTTGGAGATACTTTTGTAACCCTTTCCAGCTTCATGCAAGTCAACAATTCTTGATCGTAGGTCTTCTGAGAGCTCTTTTCTGCGAGGCATGGTTCACATCAGACAGTGCTTCTTGAAACCAGTAAACCCAAAACAGGTGTGTGTTTTTTAAGGGCAGGACAGCTGTCAGCAACACATCCAATATCATCACACTGATTGGAGTCAAGGTTGGCTCACTCCTGGCTCCAAATAGCTCTGGGAGAAGTCATTAAGCTAGGGCCTCACATACTTTTTCCTCCCTGCACTGTGAATGTTTACATGTTATGTGCAATTAAACCATGGCAACATCTAATGTTTGTGTAGTATTATGTTCAGCAGACTGTGTTCTTCTATTGTTGTGACATAGATGATGTTCAGAGCACATTTTATGCCCAATTCATGCAAAACTCCACGTAATCCCAAGGGGTTCACATACTTTTTCTTGCAACTGTATATCTCTAGGATGGTATAGGATAATATAATCAGTTCTCATGTCCAGTAACAACAGATCTTCCTTCAACTACTTCCAATGATGAGGCTGACAGTAATTAGAATAATAGACATAAGTACAGAGGAATAACATAGAACTTGTTGTGGTTGTGCATAGGTTGATATACTTTAAAAAGGTTAATTAACCATATGCTAATTGTCATTGTATATTGCAGATCAACGGTTTGGCATCCCTCGGGAAGTATGAACCCTCTGGATCTTCAGACTCCGCCTCCTCCAAATCCCTCTTCCAGCCCAGCTACACCTACTAAATGCTGCCCTTCACTGCCCCCTTGTGTTACATCTTTACATTCCTCCTGGGATTACCTGAATGGTATTAATGCCCCCTCCCCCACACACTGAGCCAATCATGCCAGTTGCTACCAGGGCAACAATGCAGAGCGCAATATGCAATGTACCGTAACTCATACCAACCAATCAGATGACATCTTTTACTGATGCGATAGCAACAGACAGAAAACAATTTGCTATGGGTTGCTGTACCTTGCATGACCTTAATAACCTTACTGTGACATTTTTTTGCAGTAAATGCATATTTTTGGAAGAGACCGCTAGAATTTGTTTTGTTATCAGTATGGAACATCATAATTTTCCCACATTTTAGCTGGACTTACTAGAAAAGGACCAAATGCCTCACCCACCAAGAATTAAGGTACATTTTAGGTGCAGTATGATTCTGGAACCTATTGAATTACATGTATCTCTACCTCACTGTTCTTCAGATTGAGCATGGCAGAAATGGGGTTTTCTGACCTTTTGTTACCTATTCTCGAAATATCCCTTGATTAATTAATTTGATTCAGATTTGGAAAATCTGGTGTAGTTTAGATTGATGACTATTTTCAGAGCTACCAGTTTCCACATAACAATTGACTGTTTTCTAAAGCCATCCATAGATGGATCTCTATTTGGCTGGTTCAGCAGGTACTGGATGAATTTTAATCCATCTATGGCCATTCATGTTCCAGAGTCAGATCAAATGATTGACTCCCCTTGAATGGGACTGCTGGTAAATTGTCATTGGATCAGTGCATGCAGCCAATTGGTGTATCCCAACAGTGGAGTAGTCCCACTGTCAGAATACACTAGCGCAGAGGGGAGGATTCCATAGTATATATGGATGGGGGAATGCGGTCCTGCTGGCTGAAAAAAAATGATCAATGTATGGCCAGCATAAGGTCCTTTGTTTATTTTAACATATCTATTCTACATACTTGTAAATCCAAAACTGGTTTAGAGGCGCTCATGGGTCTTTCAGAGGAGGAAGATCAAAAACAGCAATATTTTTATTGTCAACGTTTTAATGAATCTCAGTCCATCTTTCCTACATACATGCTTAGTCTTTCTCCCTTGCCTGCTACTTGCAGCTCAGTCTCGCCTCCCCTGCCTGTAAAATAGAGCTCAGCCTTTACTCTCCTCCCCTGCCTCCTAAATACAGCTCGGCCTCTCCTTCCCTGCCTGTTGGACACAGCTCAGCCTCTCCTTCCCTGCCTGTTGGACACAGCTCAGCCCCTCCTTCCCTGCCTGTTGTACAGCTCAGCCTCTCCTTACCTCCAAAGCCTACCACGAGAGCTAAGCCTTTCCTCCCAACTAAACCAGCCTCTCTTCCTCAGCCTAACAGTTGCTTTAGTTTTGAAGAAATGAAAAAAAGGATGAGAAAGATCATACAAAAGACATAAATAGAATAAAGGTATATAGGGACACTGTAGGCCAAAAGGTAAGACAATCACTTCTGTGGAAAGGGGTAACTCAGAAAATAGTTTTTTTTTTCTCAAAATACAAAAAAAAGGTTACAAATTAAAAACATGCACTATTGACCAGTCTAGTCCACTAAAGGTGCCATAACAACCACATAGAATTAAATATTACTCAGCATACTTGCCCAAAATGGCATTTTAGTTCTGGGTGGAACTTCCCTTCAATTTGTGAAATATTTTTGCAATGCTGCTATATGATGTACGACCAAAACACCAGAAACATCATTCCAATAAAACCTTTTAAAATAACTTGTGTGTGCTTTGTACTTATATAAAATGAAGTGTATAGGCTCAGACTTGGAATACAGACTGTGCAGCTCTGGTCTTAGAACAATACAGTCACCCGAAATGGCTCTAGGCCACTGATATTCTGCTGACATAGCAGGCAGCTGCCATGGCTGAACCTCCATAAAGAAAGCTGATCCTGTGGGAAAAAAAAAGGGGAAGTTACTATTTCCATAATACACTGCTACACAGGAAAATGCAAGGAATATCAATACCATAGAAGTTCATGATTATCACTTCCAGTTTTTACTAATATTGTTAGTATGCAGCACCATCTACAAATATTTGTTTGCAGTTCCTTCATAGTTCTAAAACTATACAGTATATAAACTTTGCATTTTCAAAGATGGCTAACCTTAGTCTTGTAACTGATGTAAACATCAATACTACAAAGGAAACCTGTTACCCAGAGAAGAATAAAAGAAGAACTCCAACTCTAAAGCTAAACACACATTGAAATAGAAGTGATTTGTAACAAGATTGTCCTTTGATGTAGAACAGTGGATGGCAGCATTATTGAGAGCTTGCAGCTCCGCAATTTTCAGTGTTACCAACCCATCTCCATCCTGAGCATTAGCATATACATCGATCAGCCATAACTTTATGACCACTGACAGCTTAACCCCTTTGCGCCGGCGCCTCCCGGCCCTTTAAGAGTTTCAGGAGGCGGGCAGCGTTTTAGGGTCATGTAACTGCTGTGATTCGCTATCACGGCGGTCACATGATCGGAAAAGTTCCCGATCGCAAGGGGAGATCGGGACCTTTCCGTGAGTCACGGACATATATGCTGGGAGCGTGCAGGGAGCGTGCTCTCAGCACATATGTATTTTCTAATGGCACGCAAATATGCGGCCGCTCGGTGTCAGGGCCCAGACGCCCTAGAGCCTAGGGGTTAAGTGAATAATATTAATTATTTCATTACCATGGCATCTGGAAGTGGGTGGGATATACATGCTGACCCTGAAGTTGTGTTGAAAGCATAAAAAATGGGCATTGAAGTCGCCGCAGACCAATCAGGGTGCCCATGGTGACCCATTTCCACAGCCAAAAGCGCCTACAATGGGCACGTGAGCATCAGAACTGGACCACAGAAGGTGGCCTGGTCCAATGAATCATGTTTTCTTTTACATCATGTGGATGGCTGGGTGGGTGTCAGCCACTTACCTGGGGAAGAGATGGCATCACGATGCACTTTGGGATGAAGGTGAGCAGATGGAGACAGTGTGATGTGTTGGACATTGTTCTGCTGGGAAAAACCTTAGCTCCTGCCATTCATGTGGATGTTACTTTGACACGTACCACCTACCACCAAGTACGCCTCTTCATGGAAACAGCATTCCCTTATGACAGCAGGATAAAACTTCCTACCACATTGCAAAAAAGGTTCAAGAATGGTTATTGGAGCATCAATAAGTCTGAGGTATTGAAATGGCCTCTAAATTCTTCAGATCTCAATCCAACGAGCATCTTTGGGATGTACTGGAAAAACAAGTCTGATCCATGGAGGCCTCACCTCACACCTTACAGGACTTAAAGGATCTACCTTCAGAGGTCTAGCAGAGTCTATGCCTTGATGGGTTAGGGCTGTTTTGGTGGTACAAATGGGACCTACTCAATATTAGGTGAGTGGTAATAAAGTTATAGCTGACTGTTGTGAAACCACTTTGCTGAACTGGGGAGGTACTTTCTGTGCCGTCTCCATACAACGTATCATGGTTTTGAGGTACCCTACTAAATTTGAAAAACAAATTATTGGTTGAGGGGGTGAACAAAACCTTGGACAGAGGGGTGGCGGTGGACATGGTATACTTGGATTTTGCAAAAGCGTTTGACACAGTGTGCCTCACACATGGCTAATGTGTAAGGTAAAGTCTACGGGCTTGGAAAAATCCATATGTAAATGGCTAGAAAACTGGCTAAAAGATCGTATTTAGAGAGTAGTGGTTAATGATTCATACTCTGAATGGTCTAGGGTTGTCAGTGGTGTACCCCAAGGTTCAGTGTTGGGACAATTACTTTTTATTATATTTATAAACGATATAGGGTCTGAGATTAAAAATCCCATTTCAGTCTTTGCAGATGACACCAAGCTGTGCAGTGGAATAATGTCCTTACAGGATGTCTTCAATTTACAAGCCGACCTCAATGCACTGTTTAATTGGGCAGCTATGTGGCAAATGAGATTTAATGTTGATAAATGTAAGGTTATGCACTTGGGGGCTAAGAATATGCATACCTCATACACACTAGGGGGGGGGGCACAACTGGGGGACTCAATGGTGGAGAAGGATCTGGGGGTTCTGGTAGATAACAAGCTTAATAATGGCAAAACCATCGGAAGCAAATGGACTTTTAAAGTGAAATATGATAAAGAAGGCAACATCTATAGATACAAAGCAAGATTAGTTGCCAAGGGATACTCCCAGAAATTTGGAGAAGATTACAATGAGACATTTGCTCCAGTTGTGAAACATTCCACCATAAGGACACTCCTTAGTATTGCTGCCGGAAAGGGAATGCAAGTAAAGCACCTAGATGTCAAAACTGCCTTTTTGTATGGAGACATCAAGGAGGATCTGTACATGGAACAGCCACCAGGATTTGAGAAAGAAAAGAACCTTGTATGCAAACTGCAAAAGAGCATCTATGGGCTCAAGCAAGCGGCGAGAGCATGGAATGAAAAAGTGAACAAAATACTCAGAAAGGAACGGTTCTCAAAAAGTAAAGCAGATCCATGTCTGTATTCAAAGATTCAAGAGAACAAATGGACATACATCCTAATATACATCGATGACATCTTGACGTGTTTTGAACAAGAAGGGGACTATGACCAAATAGTTCACAAACTGAAACAAAATTTTGAAATCAAAGAGTTGGGGAACATTACTCACTACCTAGGGATTTAAATAGAGCGGGAAGAGGATGGAAGCTATCTTCTTAACCAAAGTCAGAAAATTACAGAAATGTTAGAACAGTTTCACATCCAAGATGCAAAGGAAGCGAAAACACCAATGGAACCAGATTATCCAAAAAAGAATGGAACAGAAAACTTGTTACCTAACAATGATTATTACCACAGGGCAATCGGAAAATTGCTATACATCGCCACCGGGACAAGACCTGACATCGCCGTAGCAGTGGGAATACTTTGCAGGAAAGTCGCAACACCATGTCAACGCGACTGGAATGCAGTAAAGAGGGTAATGCAGTACCTAAAGGGAACAAATTGGATGAAGCTGCAACTTCCAGCATCGTCAAACCCAAAACTGATTGGATATGTGGACGCCGATTGGGCTGGAGACACCACTGACTGCAAATCTACAAGTGGTTACATCTTCCAGTATGAACAAGGAACCATAAGCTGGTCTAGTCGAAAACAAGTGACTGTTGCACTCTCTTCAACTGAAGCGGAATACATAGCAGCAGCACATGCATGTCAAGAAGCCATTTGGATTCGTCAACTTCTACTAGACATGGGACTGAATATGTCACAACCCACACCCATATTTGAAGACAATCAGGGATCCAGAAAGCTTACACACTCTGAGAAGATTAACCCAAGAACCAAGCACATTGATGTAAGATATCATCTGCTCAGAGACATGCAAGAACAAGGGGTTATCGACATCCAGTACTGCCCATCGGAGGAGATGACTGCAGATGCACTCACCAAACCTTTGCCAAGGGAACGTCATTGTTTTCTACAAAAGAGACTAAATGTCATATAATTATGCACATGCCCTTGAGAAGGGGTGTTGGGTATGCAACATCATGTACTATATACATAGTATAAATAGTGCGCCCTGCACAGTCATTGGTGAAATTGCCGACGCCCAGGTCCTAGTGCCTGCACATTAGTGCACCTAGGCAATCTGTGTATGTGCAGACCTGTGCGCCGTTGCGAGACCCGCAGTCCCTGACAGTATTATTCCAGGTTTCCTTTGAAACTTGTTGCTTGTCATAGCTACAAACTCTTGAAGTTTTTCTAATGTCTCACTTTTGTGCTTCATTAGATACGTTATTGTGTACCTGGAATAATCGTAGATGAAAGTCAGTAAATATCTGTTCCCGCCAGGTGTGATGGTTTTCATTGGTTCGCACACATCACTGTGTATCAGTTCCATGGGTTTAATGGTTTTATTCTGACTGGTCTGTGCAAGAAAGGTTCGGGTGGCCTTTGCTTTGATGCAACACGTGCACTTGCTGAGTGTGTAGCAAGGCAATATTTTCATGTCTACTGATAGACCTCTCTTTGCAAAGTCCTTCATAGCTTCTGGGTTTCGATGCCCCAATCTTCTATGCCACAGGTGGATGCACTTGTCATGTGGGTTATGAGTTGCCGCATTAGCCTTCTCACTTTCAGTGACGATTTTGTACAGATGTTCATTTAACCTTCCTCTTGCTAGAATTTGCTTTCCATTTTGAATTGTGCATTCATTACCTCTGAACTGGACAGTGAGTCCATTGCTTGCAAGGGTTTTAACTAATAGGAGGCTTCCTTCTAGGCTTGGAACATATAGAACATGCTTTACAAGGATGCTCTGCTTGCCCCCTGATGGCGTTTTGCAGTTCAGAAATCCCTGACCATTACCTTCCACTGTAATACTTTTCCCATTTGCTAGGAAGACTTTATCTTTTACACTAAAATCAATTTCTGTGAAGAATGTCTCGTCGCTTGTCATGTGACTTGTTGCCCCTGAATCAATGTACCATCCGTGTGAGGTACTATTCTGAGTCACTTTAAAAGTACCACTCCATGATGCACTTTCATTTTCTTTCATGACCGCTTTAGCTCTTTCTCTTGTGGGTAGCTCCCACTTTCGCTGCTCAGCTTTCCAGATTGAACAGTTCTTTATCAGGTGACCGGCGTTTTTGCAGCAAAAACATACCCTGGTTTCTTTGCTTTGTCTTATGCCTTCATGCACCTTCAGTGCTGCCTCTGGTCTCTCGTTCTCTTCACTATGCATATTTTCCTTTCTTCTGCTGTATTCATCAATTAATTTTCCCTTAACATATTCTAGCATCAGTTCAGTTTCCGATCTAGTTTCTAGAGCATTTATCAGGGCACTGTATGATTCTGGAAGGCTGCATAGGAGTAGTGCCACAACATGATTGTCTTTTATTTCTTCACCTATTGCACCCAGCTGGTCCACAATTTCTAGCATAGCATTTACATGTTCACCCATTTCCTGCCCTTTTTCCAGCCTCATCTTATACAGTTTGCGTAGCAGATATAGTTTACTGTTTAGGTTTGCACATTCATGCAGTTTTTGTAATGCAGTCCACATACCTTTACTGTGTTTTCTTTCCTTATATGAATGAGTTGATCGTCCTCCACTAACAGGCTTATGACTGCTTTTGCTTGCCTGTTTTTTCTGTCCCATTCTTCTGGGTTGTCATTGGGTCTGTGTGTATCTAGTACCTGCCACAAGTCATCTTTGGATAACAGCATTTCATGCTTAAACGTCCATAGCTGGTAGTTGGTATTGTTGAGCTTTGCTATTGTAAACTTCATATCTGAAGCACTTGCCATCTTTCAGTGAATTGGATACAGCTCTTTTTTCCTCACACAGGATTTGGTAGGATTGTAAATGCAGCACTTGCTTGTAGTTTTCCTTTTTCCAGTGTCTGGAGCTGGGCCCATAACCTGTTGGTTATGTGTTAGAGAAGACACTAGTAGCTTGTGATGAGGCAGAACTTGGTTTACTTGTGTGGCTTAAGTGGCAAACATACAAAACATTTCAGCAGACTGTAACAGCAGACATCTTGGTTAATAAAGAGAGAGAGAAGAGAGAGAACCAACAAGTTTTCAGATATGCACAACTGGTAACCTTAGTGTACAGTGCCATCTACTGGTCAAGTGATATTAGCACACAATACTGTATATAGTACATGCTGTTGCATACCCAACACTCTGCAGGATGCATTATTTGACTTTTGCAATATGTTTGCCTCCTCTGACAATTTGGAAACTCGGGAGCTGACCTAGGGCCCGGGGTCAGTAGGGGGCCCCATAAGAGGCCCCTGGTACCTTTTTCATAGGCTTTTTTGAGTTTGGGCAAGGACACAGGGGCCCTATGATCCCCTATTGCCCGGGGGCCCCATGAGTTGTTAGTCTGCCCCTGGATTGGAGCCATACATTTTGTACCGATAGTACGGGCATTAATTTATCATCTTGTCTGAGTGGTTATCCTTCAGGTTTACATCAGAGTGTACATTTCTGCTTGTATACCGCCAATTATATGGCGCTGAGATGCGCGCGCACATGCCGAGAATAGGGGAAATAACTTTGGTCCTTGTGATCTATGGCAAAATGGCGCCGACGCCCCGCGCATGCGCCGATAGTCGGCAAAATGGCGGGCGCGATAAGTGCAAGTGCCATTCCTCATTATAAATAGACAGAGCCAGACGTCTCCTGCTGTAAGCCCTGTTACCCTATGACTACGTGCATTGCACGAAACGCGTCAGCAGGGCTACAGCAACTGGACGTCTAGCCACCGCTGGTGGCCATCCTGATTTCCATATTTATGATCACTGTTCTTTTAAACTTTGTAATTTTGATTGTGCACTTTCTGTGATGGAATAAAGTTCCCTACAGTATCACGCTATCCTTTATTGGTCCCTCTTCATGAGGACCATCCACAGAGGCTGCACTAAGGGTGGCCCCTAATGGTGATACGCATCAAGGACCCCTGAGTACTCCATGCAGATGTGACCGGGAAGTGTACTGTATCCTGACCTGTTCTGGGAGGCGGATGACCATAGCTACACCTGTTGAGATAGGTTATATCTCTAATGCGTGTTTACACGCACTTCTGGTAAGTGCGCAATTCATTCATTTTGGATCATTTACCACCTGGACTAACTCCACGCATGCATATCGGGATCATACAGGATCCTCACGTGGGCAATCTACTTGGGACTTTTTATGCACTATACTCACCTAATTGGTGACATCACTTACTCACATTACTTATATGTACTGGTTGATTCTTATGCTTGATTTGTCATTGCTCAACATCATTGCCTACACATTGATGATATGATATTAATTATCCAGGTTGCATGGCTTGTTAATTCTGCACCTTCTCATTGTTATTTGTTTATGAGATATACTAATAAAAGGTATAAAGTGAGCGCTCCTAAGTAAGCAGCTAAGGCACTAAAGGTAATCACAGTATACCTACAAGTAACAGATAAAAACAGAGTGCAGCGCTAAAAAATATGAATACAAACGAGAAAAGTCCGTAATAATTAAATAGATGTATATCTTAAAGAATCCCAAGGAATAGCTGATAAAGCCCGGAGACAATGGAAAGAGTGCGCACTCACCGGACGCGCATGGAAAATGCGCATATAATAAATATCCCCTGGAATCTTTATGGAAATGAAGAGAATAAGCTCCAACTCTGTAAATCAATCAGCCTGGAGATGTATGAGAGAAGTCCGGAGATCCCCTTTACAGGTGGTAAGGTAATCAGCCAGGATCCAGAGCTCCGTCCCTCCGGTGGTGGTAAGCACACACTACAGGAATCCTGCAAATGGATTTAGCTCCCAAACAGGAACCAAAAAACAGGTGCCCATAGTGTAGTAATTCAAACCAATTTTAATAAAACAATCAGGATAAAAATACAGGGTAGTAGGCTGTGTACAATGGATATATTACAGCAGAGTACGCAGCAAAAGGTACTGACCCTAAGTTAAAATGGCCGCCGGGCTATCTCGTGGCTCCGGGCGGGAGATGACGTCATGCTCTGTCGGTTCCTCCCGCCCGGAGGAACAGAGCATGACGTCATCTCCCGCCCGGAGCCACGAGATAGCCCGGCGGCCATTTTAACTTAGGGTCAGTACCTTTTGCTGCGTACTCTGCTGTAATATATCCATTGTACACAGCCTACTACCCTGTATTTTTATCCTGATTGTTTTATTAAAATTGGTTTGAATTACTACACTATGGGCACCTGTTTTTTGGTTCCTGTTTGGGAGCTAAATCCATTTGCAGGATTCCTGTAGTGTGTGCTTACCACCACCGGAGGGACGGAGCTCTGGATCCTGGCTGATTACCTTACCACCTGTAAAGGGGATCTCCGGACTTCTCTCATACATCTCCAGGCTGATTGATTTACAGAGTTGGAGCTTATTCTCTTCATTTCCATAAAGATTCCAGGGGATATTTATTATATGCGCATTTTCCATGCGCGTCCGGTGAGTGCGCACTCTTTCCATTGTCTCCGGGCTTTATCAGCTATTCCTTGGGATTCTTTAAGATATACATCTATTTAATTATTACGGACTTTTCTCGTTTGTATTCATATTTTTTAGCGCTGCACTCTTTGTTTATGAGATATATTTGTATACTTTTCAGCGCTGCACCTTTATATTGATATTTATATTGGAGGGTTTTGTTTGATTGCCTCTTTCATGTTCCAGCCGGTATCTCTCTTTATAGATAGCGCTCGCATATTCACTCTTTATACATTTTGTACGGCTCTAATCGCACCGCACCCGCACCAAAAGCGTGCAGGACCTTTTTTTGGTCTGCACTAGAATCGGATGGCATGGGTATTCACACCTATGTGATCCGATTCTGCACATCGCACTGCGTTTTGGGGACCGATTTCTGGGTGTTGTTAACTTAACATACACACCCGCAGCAGTTAACATGAACAGGGTGCAATTCTGATGCAGTGCAAAATTGGCACAGAAATTCCGGACTGCATCAGTGTGAACCCAGGCTGACAGCAGTACCAGCTCCTGGACGGTGTTCTGATAATCCTCCCTCTTTCAGCCCCGTGACAGCTCAGTATACATCCCCACCTGGTTGTTAGCACTGACACTTTTCCGTCCACCCTGTCCTTCCCCCGCTACGCTCTGATTCAGGAGACAGCACTGGCCCCCCTGGAGCATGCACGTGGTCACAATTGTGACCCCTGATGCTATGCCCACTGGGTGTTTAGCCCCTGTGGATGAGAATCTGGCATTTTTGTGTGAGTAGATGTCAAGGGCACAACATCCAACTGTGTTGCTGGCAGTCTATAATACTCCATTAGAGGTTGATGTGTTTGGTCAGGGCACTGAGTGCTAATAATGTTAAAGGTAGTATGAGCCCAGGGACAAATGCCCAGAACATAAAAAGTCTGCATTATGGGCATTGGTCCTTGGGTGTATACTACCCTAAATGTTAGTACCATTAGGTGCCCTGTCAAGCCCCGCTCAGGCATGGCAGTTTTTGGCCTCCGGTAGAGTTTTACAGGCTGCCGGGAGAAGGGGTGGCCAGTGTGTTCCGTGTCTTCCACCTTCATGAAAACACTGGAATCTCAGGCATAGGGGCTTAATGCCCAGAGTGTGTAAAAAGTATGGACCCTGAACCCTGGATGCTTTCAAAATGAAATGACTAGTTTTTTGGGTTTTTTTTTAATCAAATAACTACCTACAACGTGCATTAACAAGCAAACATGTAGCTTAAAATACAGTCTTCAAACAGAATCAGTTGTGCAGGAGAAAGGAAACCAATCTAACAAGTTGAGGTCGCCAAAGGCAGTTCACCCTTTAGAATTCTGTAGGGCTGCCGCACTGAAATTGTCAGTGCTTATGGCCAATTCAGGTACCTGTCACAGACTGGGCACTCTTTCTGTCTTATACCTTTCACCATAATAGATACTCCAGTGCACTTCCTCCTTCCCACAGGGCTCTGAAATGTCGATTTTGATGTGATGACTAACTATCATGTGATCGTTGGATAAAGCATTAGATCAGTTTTGAAGATCCTAGGTGTGCTGGTGACATACTTCTCACTTTGAATGTCTTCAGTTTCCAGCCCTTGGTCACCACAACCACTTACATTTACAGACATTTTCAGGAACATGTGTGTTGGGAATATTTTGCTTTAAAAAAAAATTTACCTGTGCCTGATTGGACATTCCTGCTGCCAAGAACCTGTCACCATACTGGACACTTCTTCTGTGCACTTTCCCCCTCCCCACCACTGCGCATGTCACATTGACAGGCACATGGCCAAGTTTTGTAGCAGGGGAGGGCAAAGCCTGTTGGAGATCTAATAGACTAGTTCCCCAACAGGTCCACCTTGCTGTTGATTTACAGCACACTGTAATGGATGCATCCATAGCCACTATTGAGTCCAATAGCATCTTTCAAATTGCAGTGCGTTGTCAATCAAAAGTGTGAAACTAGACTTTCATATCCCTATCAGGCCAATGACAATGACACAAATCTTTTCCCAAATATAGGCACCATCTCCAGCCCCTTCATTTACATTTAGCTTTCAGCCGGAGAATCTCTGAGTTGAATGGTGATAGCAATAGATCCCTGTGTGGGAGGAAGTCACATTTATGACAGCTTCCCAGCAAAGTCATACACTACTCTCAGCACTGGTGTACCACTGTACTCCAACTCATAGATGGTCTTAGATACCACCAGTTTCCCAATCTACAAACTGACAGTGATTCTTAAGAATATGTTACTGCCAGAGCAACAGCTTCTTAAAGTGGCAGTAGTTAGAACTACCCAAATTAATTGCATGTGTCGATGGTGGTAGTGGGTGCCTGGATGTTTGGAACAACATACCTACGGGGTTCCTTGAAAAACTGTGTGCAAGTGTACCTAGGAGATTTGATGGTGTTTTAGAGGCAAAGGGTACTTTGATATAGTTTTTTCTGTTTGTGCACTTTAGAGGATGTTAGTTGATAATTATAAAACCTACAGTCCTTATTTTACAGCATTTTTTTCAAAAGTGCCTGCCAGGGGCGGACTGACAACTCATGGTGCCCCGGACAATAGGAGATCATGGGGCCCCTGTGTCCTTGCCCAAACTCAAAAAAGCCTATGAAAAAGGTACCAGGGGCATCTCATGGGGCCCCCTACTGACCCCGGGCCCTCGGCCAGTGCCCGAGTTTCCAAATGGTCAGTCCGCCCCTAGTGCCTGCAAAGTCCTGTATAATGCTCCAAATGGCATAAATATTCCAAGATAGTAATTGGAATATAGCACCCCGCTACAGTGCAATGCTTGGTGCTAGGGACGTTCTACTTTGCAATAAAGTCTGAGGAGGCACACATAATGCAAAAGTCAAATAATGCATCCATACTGTAAATTAATAGACACCCCATAACAGCACAATGCTTGGTGCTATAAGGATTCCACTTTCCAGTGCAGGCTGTGGAGCACACACATGTGCAGTAATACAATTCAATATTAGAGATTAGCTGAGTGACATTTGAGCTTGCCAAATGCAACTATTTGTAGTTCAAATAATACCAACCAATGTATGGTGGACTTTAAGCTGCAAGCATAACCCTCAAAGTAGAATCGCAATTCCATTAAAGTTGGGACACTGTGTAAATTCTACATAAAAACAGAATGCTTCAAAGATTCCGAGTACATTTTCTAAAGGGAGGCAGATGGCGGTCCATTGCAGAAATTCAGGCTATGATCTCCCCCACTGGATTCTTGGAGGGCCATGCAAATACACCATTGCTTAACTACTATCAGACTGAGTGCAGTAAATCACAATAGGTTCTCCCCATTCGAGCAGATTTGCTTGCATACTTCAACTACGGAGCATACGCTATCAACATTTCGTGCTCTGATTAACAGAATGCTGGATGCCTTCAGTCCTCTCTTCCTTCAGAAATTGGAATGGTATTTGGACAAGATCTTGACTCCTGCACAGAGGGACCGGCCATTTACTTTGCTCAAAGGCAGTGGCAGACTAACAACTCATGGGGCCCCCGGGCAATAGGGGATCATGGAGCCCCTGTGTCTTTGCCCAAACTCAAAAAAGCCTATGAAAAAAAAAAAAGGTACCAGGGGCATCTCATGGGGCCCCCTACTGACCCTGGGCCCTCGGGCAGTGCCCGAGTTTCCAAATGGTCAGTCCACCCCTGCTCACAAGTCCTCCCTTTCCAGTAAGTTTCAGTAAAGCCGGTTACAAACATCTGACTTGCTGGTACAGGACCCCTGCCTTTCTACATAAAATATATCCCACTGTATCTGTTATGTTGGCATTGCCAAGGACTTGGCATGTTGCTGCACATTTTTTGGTTGTGCTCACATATTATTATTATACAGTATTTATAAAGCGCCAATAGTTCGCTCAGCGCTGTACATTACAAAGGGGGACAGAACATGTGACAGAACAACAACAGCACAATGTAAAACATGAGGGGATCAAGGGCCCTGCTCTTTCAAGCTTACAATCTAGGAGGGAGGGGATGGTGGCACAGGAGGCGATAGCTGTGGGGGATGGGGTGGTAGGAAGAGTGGAGGAGGTTGGCAAGTTAGCAGGGGGTGGGGTAGGCTTCCCTGAAGAGGTGGGTTTTCAGGGTGCGCCTAAAGGAGAGGAGAGTAGGTGATAATCTGAAGGGTTGGGGCAGGGAGTTCCAGAGGATGGGTGACACCCTGGAGAAGTCCTGGAGGTGGGCATGGGAGGAGGAGACCAGGGAACTAGAGAGAAGGAGGTCTTGTGAGGAGCGGAGTGTGCGTGCTGGGTGGTACTTGGATATTAGGTCAGTGATGTAGTTCGGGGCAGTATTGTGGACGGCTTTGTACGACAGTGTTAGGATTTTGAATTTGATCCATTGCGCAATCGGAAGCCAGTGGAGGGATTGGCAGAGAGGGGTGGCGGAAATGGAACGAATGGAAAGGTGAATGAGTCTGGCAGCCGTATTCAGGATCGACTGAAGCGGAGATAGCCGGCGGCGAGGCAGGCCAGTAAGGAGGGAGTTGCAGTAATTGAGTCGTGATATGATGAGGGAGTGGATGAGCTGTTTAGTGGTTTCTGGGGTTAGGAACGTGCGTATTTTGGCGATGTTGCGGAGGTGGAGTCTGCACGAGCTTCTTAAAGATTGGACTTGGGGCTGGAAGGATAGGTTGGAGTCCAGAATGACACCAAGAACTCTGGCCTGCGGGGCAGGTTTGATGGTGGCGTTGTTGGATGTGATGGAGAAGTCAATGGGGGGTGGTGTCCGGGTTGGGGGGGGGGGGGGGGAAGACAAGAAACTCGGTTTTGGAGAGGTTCAGTTTAAGGAAGTGGAGCAACATCCAGTCTGATATGTCGCTCAGTAGGTGTGTGATTCGGGCGGAGACTGAGGTGGTGAGGTGGGGGGTTGAGAGATAGATTTGTGTGTCGTCGGCATATAGGTGGTAGTTGAAGCCGTGAGAGTGTATGAATTGGCCAAGAGGGGAGGTGTAGATGGAGAAGGGGCCCGAGGACGGAGCCTTGAGGGACCCCAACAGAGAGGGGGAGTGAGGGGGAGGTGGTGGCATTATAGGTAACGCTGAAAGAGCGTTGTGACAGGTAGGATGAGAGCCAGGAGAGAGCAGAATCTCTGAGGCCGAGGGAGTGTAGTTTTTTGAGGAGGAAGGGGTACTCGACTGTGTCGAAGGCCACAGAGAGGTCAAGGAGTACAACCCTTTTGGGAGGATGTCAGACGGCTGATACATAAGCATACTGATATCTCCCGAGATTCTTGCTAAATATTACCCCAATCTCAAGATGTAGGTACAAAAAATTCCTCCTGATACACTTGCTCAATGCTGCCAAGGCTTGCAGCCCACAAAAATTGAAACACACAGATCCTCTGTCGATTGGTCAATGGGTGGCTGTGGTATACGAGATTAATGATATGGAACGTTTAACAATGGCTATGAAACGTAAAGAGGAACAATTCTGTAAAACATGGTATTATTGGCATGAGTTTCAATTTTCACAAGGAAAATTTACAGAGAAGGGCAACCAAACTGATAAGAGGCATGGAGGAGCTCAGCTATGAGGAAAGATTAGAGGAACTGAATTTATTCTCTCTTGAGAAGAGATTAAGGGGGCATATGATTAACATGTATAAATACATCAGTGGTTCATATAGTGAACTCGGTGTAGAGCTATTCACCCTGAGGTCATCAAAGGGGACACTCTTTATGTCTGGAGGAAAAGGAATTTAATCTCCAAACACAGAAAGGTTTCTTCACAGTGAGAGCTGTGAAAATGTGGAATAGACTCCCTCAAGAGTTTGTTCTGGCCTGCTCAGTGGATTGCTTTAAAAAAGGCCAAGATTCTTTCTTAGATACACAGAATATAACTGGATACTAACATTTATAGGTAAAGTTGATCCAGAGAATATCCGATTGCCTCTCGGGGGATCAGGAAGGAATTTTTTTCCCTGCAGGAGCAAATTAGATCATGCTTTGCTGTTTTTTTTTTCCTTCCTCTGGATCAACAGCGCGGTTGTATGGTTCTGAAATGACGTCCCTGGATGTCATTTCAGAACGCGCCCCCAGCAGCACACACCCAGCACCAGCGGTGATCGCTGCTGATCACGCCGGCCTTTTACCACGTGATCAGTTGTGTCCAATGACACAGCAGATCACCGGGTAAATACAGTTGCTAGTTATCGGCTGCACTTTCCTCACGCTGTCATAGCATGAGGAAAGTACTGCCGAGAACCAGCAATTATCAGTGAAGAGATCGGCGCTGATGATCAGTGCCCAGCAATGCCGCCCATCAGTGCCGCCCACCTGTGACCATCAGTGCCGCTCACCAGTGCAACATCATTAGTGCCAGCTCATCGGTACCGCCTATCAGTGCCCATCAGTACTACCTATCCGTGCCACCTCATCAGTGCTGCCTAATCAACACACATCAGTAAAGGAGAAAAATTACCTATTATTTGCAACAAGTACTGGGTATGCATGTTAATGTAGACCCTTCAGCCAAGTGATTCTGTACATGTGCACTTTAGATAGATCTTACCAAAGTGTGCCAACTAAATCATTAAATAGAGCTAGAGGCTTGCTGAATCGTTCATTAATAAGTAAGCAGTTCCACCAGTGGAACAAAACAAAGGGGAAATATTTCTTCCCTTTATACAAAAACTAAAAAATAATATTTTGATAGAGATAGGTTTTGGAAAAAAATTAATAAATGCACATAATTTTGTTGCAAAAAATTGTGCATTTGATTTTTTTTTTTCCAGAGAAGCCTGCAGAACATTGTACCTGCAATCAGTGGATCATATAGTTCAATGCCAGGCTTTTGTACACAGTGCCTGCAGCTATGTTGCCCATACCTCTCTATGGGTGTTCTGTTACAGAGCTGTAGGCAGTGTGAATGGACTACGTGTATGCCACTCAGTCTGTGGTGACAGACAAGGTTTTCTCATTCACAAATTCCTACGAATGAATGATTCGGCAATGCAGTAGAACCCTTTTCATTTTCAAAATGTAACCACGGATGCTAGGAGGGGATCCTCAACCTGCTGCCACAGGGAATAGGGGATTGGGGGGTGCGGTGGGGGGCAGATCTGGAGCATGTTACACCCTATATGAGAATGTAACATGGTCGAAAATGTGGAACCTATCCTTTCAAGTCCAACTCCGAGCAACTAAAAAATGACCCCTTGCAGTGGCACTCCTCCATGCTCTGGCGGTGGACTATCCCTCTGCATTATGTCCAATGCAGGGCTCTAGACCCAGCTTTGGTCTTGATGATGTCAGGACCCTAGGCTGCTGCAGCTTAGGGAAAAGAAGTTGTGGGGGTGGATCTAGCTGCAAGGAGAAGCGGAGGACTAGCTTATAAATCTATTTTTGTTCTCAAAATGAGCAATTAACTCCTGCACTGCAGGTGTAGACCACCTGAAAGGAATAATGTTTTATTTACTTGGAGTTGGGCTTTAAAGATCTGCACACAAGTAATACAAAATGACTTAAAAGCACCAATCCTCTTTCTATTCCAATCAAACCGTACCTGGGCAAAGAGATCATTGTAAGGTCTGTTCTACCCCCTTCTGCTATCACAGGTCTCAACCCTAGACAGCAGCTGTGAAAACTCTGTGATAAATATCCACTTGTGATCCCTTCGTTCGTCTTTTCCAAATTAACTGGACTAACATGGGTGAGGTCAATAGACAAAAATATTTGTTCCAGGCAATCGGGTGTGCCTGCATCCAGTAAGACTGTGTAATAATTAACTATAAATATGAATTTTTACAGCTGAAATCTATATATTGCTAGAGAACTAGGATATAAAGATGATGCAAATAGCTTTCAATAGCCTCTGTACACAAATACTATCAAATGAGACATGGTTTAATACAGAGACCCGACACCAGAACTTAATTTATTTTTACATTTTCTGACAGTACAACCAAAATGCTATTTAGATTTCTCCACTTTTTTAAAGTGCATTTTCAGCTAAACACCCCCCCCCCCAAAAAAAAAAGTTGTATGTTGCTGTTGTGCTTAGGATGTGGTATTTTTATTTTTACCTTTATGTTCATCTCGTGTTCCTTCCAGTAGCACACTTACTGTCACAGGCTGACAATGCTCGCTCACCATCCTGTATGTATGAAGGAGTAGTGTTGCCACCCTAGGCTGTTTATTCCTTTTTTTCAACAACAGAACACCTCCAACTATCCTCATCTCCATAAAAGAAGGGGGAAGTGTTCTGTAGTACAGCAGAGGAAAATTCTGAGAACAGTGGTTGAAATTTCTGTGCTGTAAAGACAGCACGATCATCTGACTACAGGTAGTTAGGGGCTTACTGGATTTCTGGCAGATCGACACGTATTAGATCAGGCACTTATAGTACAGATAGGCATACTATTGAAGGCTTTTTGTTAACAGAAAGGAAAATCAAGAATACAAATAGGAAAAGTTTATTGTTAGGCTTTACATACACTTTAAATTTTTTTTCTTTTTCACGTAAAAAGCCTAGTAATTTTAATAGGACTCTGATGGTTCTGTGAAAGTACTAGATCCCTCCCAAAGGGCTTAGGAACATTGACATATCTGCTGCTAAGAGTTTAGAAAAACGTCATATTTGCAGTGAGTGCTGCAGGCTCCTACTGTCAGCCATGAGGCCGCACCCCAAGTAATGGTGGCGGGTGCAGCAACCAGCTCCTGTTAGAACTGCACAATCAGGGATCCCACACTCCCAGAATGCAATTCCCTTGGAAATTACTAAGCATTTACCTGTCAAGGTAGCCAACCTATTCATTCCAAACGCAGTAAATGCAGTCTTGTTTTTTTGGGGGGGCTTTCTTCCTGCTGAGTCTGGATTCTGGACACCGCCTGTCCCCAGAGATGGAACCTATTACTGAGGGGTGCAGAAGAGGGACTCTCCTCTCCAGCCAGCTAATGACCCTTCCGTTCTGTTGTCCCAGTCGAGAAGATTCTTTTGAATCTTGGAATATTCAAGCAAAGCATACAGAAAGTGGTGTTAGATTTTAGAAGTGCCAGTCTGAGAACTTCTAGGGATCGCTCCTGTCTCCATGCAAATCTGATCAGGAATGCAGAAAGGGATGGTAAATTTTAAATGCACAAACCTAGGGACCTTTGAGGACCGTTCCTACCCTAATGAAAATGACAGAAAGCACAGAGAGATAAAGGGTAGGAAGGATCTTCCTGTCCCTTAAATGATGAGCATTTTTTTGGTCAGGGTTGCTATGGAGTAGAAATTGGAATTTAGATTTTTATCTCAAATGTTCAAAGCTCTGGTGTCCAATGTGCACCTCTTTGGTACATAATGTGTGGCTCTGCCTACTCAGCAGTCTGTAGTGAGCATATTGATTAGGGTAATGGCATGGACCTCTATTAGCCGCATGTAACATGTTCCCAGTTTCATATGGTCTTCTGCAGCATATCCCCAGTCTCAAATGTCCACACTGACCATTATTTCCTCTATTAGGTCTGAAGTTTCTGACACTCTCAAGCATTACATATCCTGGATTATGTGAGGCCCTTTGGTGATGTCGGGGGCCACATTTGAGGCCCCCTTTAGCTCATAAGTTGACAACTACTGGTTTAAGCCCTGGTTCATATCCAAGCGGGTGGATGTGGGTGCAGGAATCGCACAGATAACCACACCTGCAGTGGACACATGCTGCTGTGAGAAAACAAGCGGGACCCCTAGGACTTTATTTATTTGGTTGCAGTTCTACTTTCTCTCTTCCATAATTCAAGAGCAATGTTATGTGCACGGGTCACAATATACAGGAGTTGATTTACTAAAGCTGGCAAGTACAAAATCTGGTGCAACTCTGCACAGAAACCAATCAGCTTCTGTTTTTTTTTTTTCCCTTTCTTAGCTTAAAAGTGTTACTAAACCCTGGACCCTGAATTCACTATATCCGGTCTCCCAGGACCCTGCAGTCCATATATCCGCTCTCCCCGGACCCTGCATTCACTATCTCCGCTCTCCCCGGACCCTGCATTCACTATCTCCGCTCTCCCCGGACCCTGCATTCACTATCTCCGCTCTCCCCGGACCCTGCATTCACTATATCTGCTCTCCCCGGACCCTGCAGTCACTATATCTGGTCTCCCACAGTACACAGAACATGGAAATGCAATTATTTTAGTAAATATAAACTGCTAAATACCTTTTCTTATCAGCACTTAGAGCAGTCTTGTGACTTCTGCAGAGCACTGATTAAAGCTTGTAGGAATTTTCTTTCTACTCTAGGAAGATGCATAACCCCTGACACTGTCTGGCCAAAAAAAACCCCCTAACAATAAACACTAAACTGAGCATGTGACTACAGGCTCAGTCTCGTCTTATCAGGTGGACATTTGAACAAGAGGAGGGGAAGAGAAAACAGGACCAAACAGCCTTTTTACACAATGCAGAGGATTAGCCCCTTAGGTTCCACGGTGAGTATAACAAGCATGCTTTACTGCATATACAGACTGATATTACTGTTGTGGATTTAGTAACACTTTAATTGAACAAGCTGAAGTCAAAGCCGATTGCCTACCATGCACAGCTGAATGAGATTGTGCACTCTTCAGTTTTAATAAATAAGCCACACCATCTTTAATCCAGTGTACATATTCTAGCAAAAAAAAATCAATACAAGATCCTACATAAGTAATCTTTTTAAACAATCCCTAAAATGAATACAAAAGTTGGGATAAGACTCGACCATTACCCACTATGAAAGTAGACTTTAGAGAACACTGTACTGTTCTGTACAGTAAGGCACCTCAATACAGTATACAAACTTGGGGTCTGCAAATTGTGCACATTGCTACTAATAAATATTAAAGCTTTGTCGCCATACAGAGGAAAGCTGTATCCATGCGATTTACATTCCAGTGATCAATACAGCACACTTACAATCAAAGGGTTGATCTAGCAGTTATCCCCAGTGATGCACCGATATGTTGGCCGCCGAAAATTATCAGCTGAAAATAGAATTATTGGCATTTTGCTGACAAGAAAAAAAATGCAGATTATTTTTTTAAATAAGTTCACCTTTCATAGCATGTTACACCCATAGTCAGGGTGTAACATGTAACATGTTATGAAAGGACTGGAGCTCCACCCATCCAGCCAAGTCATTTATTCACAATATTCTGTGAATACAAAAACTACAAATCCCGACAGCTTTAGAGGGTGTCAGCTTTCTCAATGATCCACCACGGCGCTGTAAGCTCTGTGGCAGTTCATTGTTTCTTCCCGTCAGCGTGTATCAGCTTGCTCGTATGGGCTGTATGGGCAAGCAGATATAATGACAGATCTTCAGGAGTCCTGCAAAGCACCAGTGATCTGCTGATTGCTGGTGCAATGCTTTCCAGACTCCTGCAACAAAAAATAATAAATGCACATTTTTTAACCTGCAAGTTATCCTTCAACTTATTGTGCAGCATATTACATACTTTCAATAAAAGTTATTTTACATTACTGGAGATATATTTTTTATATATATATATATATATATTTTTTTTTTATTTGGGTTTTCGGCCAAGGGCACCTTGAATTTTCAGTTTAGAACTTTCATTTCAGTGCACCATTAGTAAACCCTAACTTGCATTTTTCATAATCTCATAGCGGCATCTAAAAGAAACTTTTCACACAGCAAGGCACCTGTGTAACTAGACAGTGAGGAGCTCCCCTGAACCATGTACTGCATTACTGGACCTAAGGCAGCGGTGCTGTAAATCTGTTTAGCTTCACTGCATCATATACAGTAGTCAGCAAAACTTTGGTAATAGCTGCTTTCATCACAGTCCAATCTCACACGCACTTTGTTTATCTTCACACATATCCATCATCTCTTCTTATTGTGGCAGAGATTCCTCAGCTTTTCAGAACAACTTTGTGCAAAAGAACTAATCTAAATAAGTATAATAGAAAAAAGTCCTTTATCACTGCAACACTATCTGTCATGTTGCATATTACAGCAGGTTATATCCCTTTCTTGGCCAGATGCCCCCCCCCCATACTTTCTCTAGAAAAAGTGGAAAACCTGATTAGTGCATAGAACATTGCTAGTGCAAATCATGAAAAAATAGGTCTATTTGCAATGTGCATCACTGTTCTGTTCAATAAATCTTCATGTAAAAAAATACAGTTTGTATAGTCCACATATTTGTACAGTTTTATTTCACTCCTGGTGAAGAATGATAGAAATGTTATAGCAGCTGCGGCTCTTCTCCTTCAAAGGACCCTCTAAGTGTTGAAAACATTCCAACATGTGTCACCATGTTGGGCTCCAGTGCCCAAGCCCATTCCCCCCTTCTCCGGAGCTCTTGGTACAGGGCAATATCCTTGGCATAACCTGGCTTACACACCATTTCCTTCAAGTAGGACAGAGTCCTTCGGGCAGACGCCTTTGAGAATAGCATAGCCGGCGTGCAGCACTCTGTGACAGGCACAACATTGTAAAGGGCTGGCGAAATCCTCCGCAGTTCCAGGAGGTAGTGGCGCCCTGCTAGCTCCGCCAATATCATGGCATAAATAGTAAATGCCACAAATACCCACCAGCTAAACTGCTGCTGGCGCAAAGTGAGAGTATACACCCAGGTAAGGGCCAGTCCTGCTAACCCTCCTAGACCGACCCACTCCAAAATCCGCATGGGCTCTGGGTTGAGGTATCCCTGAAGCCTTTCTGGGTGGTAGAATTTTACGTACAGGCCACCCCCTAGTGGCTCCTCAGGAAAGCGCACTTGCACTAAATGAAAGAATGCATTAAAAACATCTGTTAAAGGGACCGCATCATCCTCCACGAGTAACACATATTCTGGGTTGTAGACCTCCAATGTGTGGGAAAGGCAGAAGGCATAATCCTGCTTCTCCTGTTCAAATCGGTTTGGGGCTTCACCCACATGCTCGGTCCAATGCCGAGCTACCATTGGCAACAGGTGGGAGAGGAGGCAGGCATCAGAGTGGTCCTCGGGAAATGAATCAACGTTACAAATTAAAATCTGAAATGTGGAGCAGTCTTGGCCACACTCGGACATCCGTTCTACAAAACCACGTGTTACCTGAAGGAGGTAATGATATTCAGAGCGGCGTCTTGTTGTAATTATGGTGACAACTAAAGTGGTGGTGCCGCTGACACGTGATGAGCGAAGGCTCCCAGCTTGCCTGTGGACACAGGGCACAGATGTATTAGGAGGAACTGTACTGGATGTAGAGACAATCTGATGGAAATGCTGCAAGGCATTAGAACCATCCTGTAGGCTTCTGTGTAGGAATTCACGACTCAAACGCTTGAGGTTATGTTGTCGAGAAAACAAGGGGGAGTAAAGGAGATTGCGGAAACAGATGGGGGCTAAGAGTAGAGTAAACACAATGAGGAGCATGAAACGAAAGCGAGGAGACCTGAAAATGGCTGACCAACGCATGACTGATGAAGGGCGCTGCGTTCTCACTCCATCAAATTCCCAATTAACTTTTTATCGTGTTCCAGTCTGTATCTTCTTTCTGCTCACGACTGCAAGCCCATAAAATGGTCATCTTCTACTAATCCCAGGCTTGTGTTTTCCTGGAGACAGCCACAGCGTCCCTCGGCTGAACCTCTGGAACATTCTGCAATATAAATCACAAAAATCAAATTTTTGGCAAGAGTTTCAAAGTGTTCCTGTTGCTGGAAAGGCTAAAAATTGTGAGAAAGTCATTTGATTCATCCATACACGCTAACACTGGGCTGTGTGTTTAGCATGGCCAACTGGTGTGAACGGGCCCCTAAAGTTTATTAGTAAAACAAAGATTGTATACAATAGTGAAACAAAAATGATATAACAGAAAATATAAAAATAAAAAAAAATTACACAATTTACAATAACGCACAAAAAAAAAAAAAAAAAAGTCAAAATATAAAACACAGAAATCAGTAGGATGTGTCCCTTGTGCTGATGACTCTGGTGGTAGGTAAACTTTTCCTCTATCCATGTCCCCCCCTGCTATCTTCAGGAGTGGCAGGTGTTAATAGAACTAAGGGACTGTCACATGCTATTATAAAGATTGCCTGGCAATGCCCACCCTTTGTGCACAGCTCTTCCATTCATAAAGACTGGTACTACAGCTTCAATGAATGAAACATGATCTATGAATAGCATAGGCAGACCTTTCAATCATCCACCCATCCTTCACTGATTGCTTTCCATTCATAGAAGCTGTGTACAGAACACCTCCAAGGTTGCCATATTGCATCGTTTACAAAAAATTACAACGCTGCAGATTTAAAAGGAAACAGAATTTTTAATAATAAATGATATATACTGTAGCTTCTGTCATAATTGTGTATGTTATACAGTGGGGCAAAAAAGTATTTAGTCAGCCACCAATTGTGCAAGTTCTCCCACTTAAAAAGATGAGAGAGGCCTGTAATTGGCATCATAGGTAGACCTCAACTATGAGAGACAAAAGGAGAAAAACAATCCAGACAATCACATTGGATGATTTGGAAAGAATTTACTTGCAAATTATGGTGGAAAATAAGTATTTGGTCACCTACAAACAAGCAAGATTTCTGGCTCTCACAGACCTGTACCTTCTTCTTTAAGAGGCTCCTCTGTCCTGCGCTCATTATCTGTATCAATGGCACCTGTTTGAACTTGTTATCAGTATAAAAGACACCTGTCCACAACCTCAAACAGTCACACTCCAAACTCCACTATGGTGAAGACCAAAGAGCTGTCAAAGGACACCAGAAAAAAATTTTTAGACCTGCACCAGGCTGGGAAGACTGAATCTGCAATAGGCAAGCAGCTTGGTGTGAACAAATCAACTGTGGGAGCAATAATTAGAAAATGGAAGACATACAAGACCACTGATAATCTCCTCGATCTGGGGCTCCACGCAAGATCTCACTTCGTGGGGTCAAAATGATCACAAGAACGGTGAGCAAAAACCCCAGGACCACATGGGGGGACCTAGTGAATGACCTGCAGAGAGCTGGGACCAACGTAACAAAGGCTACTATCAGTAACACACTACGCCGCCAGGGACTCAGATCCTGCAGTGCCAGACGTAATCCACATCTGTCACAGTACCCATGATCCATATCTGTACCAGTGATCCACATCTGTCACGGTGTACCAGTGCTCATCCACTTCAGTAACCAGTGCCAGTGATCCACATCTGTGATCTACATCTGTCACCGTCGCCGCGAGCCACATCTGTGATCCATATCTGTCACCATGCCGTCCGCCACATCTCTCACCGTACCCGCTATCCACATTTCACCGTACCCGCTATCCACATCTGTCACCGTACCCGCTATCCACATCTGTGATCCACAACTGTCACCGTAACCCATGATCCACATCTGTCACCGTACCCGTGATCCACATCTGTCACCGTACCCGTGATCCACAACCGTCACAGTGTACCAGTGGTCATCAATATCTGTACCAGTGTACCAGTGATTATTATCTGTCACAGCCTACGAGGGTTAAAGCCACATCGGTCACAGTTTGCCAGTGCTCAATATCTGTCACAGTGTACCAGTGTCAAATCAACATCTGTACCAGTGAACATCAAAAATGTCTAAAAAATGAAAAACCAGCGAGGAGGCTTTCCAGATACTGGGTATGACGGACAAGAGTAGCAGGGAACTCTCTTTTTCAGACTCAGATTTTGAGTATGAGTCAATTGAAAGCAGTGGGCCAGCAACGGATTCTGAGGAGGAGAGAGTCCAAACAAAGTGGTTCAGGAGATCTGAGGAGAACATCCACCAGTAGCGCAGTGGTGAGTACAAGCAGCGCAGCACTCCCAGAAGATTGGCAGGCATCCAAGTGTAATTACCTATCTCCAGGGCCTTCAAAATTGTGATAGGTAGTCAGGAAAGGAGATGTGTAATTTATGCCTCCAGAACGCCTGTAGGTCCTACTTGGATGTTGGGCCTCTGTATGTGGCCAGGCTATGGAAAAGTCCTACGCATGTGATATCCCCATACTCAGGAGGAGTAGCAGAATGTATTTTGGGGTGTCATTTTTGGTATGTACATGCTATGTGTTAGAAATATCCTATAAATGGACAACTTTGTGTAAAAAAAAAAAAAAAAAAATACATTTTCATTTTCTTTCCACATTTTCTGAAAACTTGTGGAAAAAAATTAAATGTTCAAAAGACTCATTATGCCTCGTAGAATGTACATTGGGGTGTGTGCTTTCCAAAATTGGGTCATTTTGTGGGTAATTCCATTGTCCTGGTGCTCCAGGGCCTTCAAAATTGTGATAGATAGTCAGGAAATTAGATGTGTTATTTATGCCTCCAGAACACCTGTAGGTCCTACTTGGATGTTGGGCCTCTGTATGTGGCCAGGCTGTGGAAAAGTCTTACACATGTGGTATCCCCATACTCAGGAGGAGCAGCAGAATGTATTTTGGGGTGAAGCTGCAAGTATGCATATGCTGTGTGAGAGGAATAACCTGTTAATATAACAGTTGTGTGAAAAAAAAAATGTTAATTTACCTTCATTTTCCAAAGAATTGTGGGAGAAAATTACAGGTTCAAAAAACTCACCGTGCATCTTACTAGATACCTTGGAATGTCTACTTTCCAAAAAGGGGTAATTTGGGGGGTATTTGTACTGTCCTGGCTTGTTAGCATCTCAAGATATGAGATGGGCCATCAGTACATTGGGTTTGATCAGGCGTGTTCAATTTTCAATGATTGATACCATAGCTTGTAGACTATAGCTTCCACACAGACCAAATAATATACACCGATTGGGATTATTTTTACCAAAGCAATGTAGCAGGATACATTTGGCCCAAATTTATGAAGAAAATTACTTATTTGCAAAATTTTATAACAGAAATGAAGAAAAATTAGTTTTTTTTTTCTAAATTTTCAGTCTTTTTTAATTTAAGGAGATTATCAAATTGTGAGAGTGGTGAAAGCTGAAAAATTCGTCAGGGCAGGAAGGGGGGTAAAAGTGCCCAGTATTGAGGTGGTTAATTAGTCTGTAGGAAAGATATAAAGTCCACAACTATATCTGAAAATTGATCAATCCTGATGTGCTGACTGTCATCTCATTTCTTGAGGCCCAAGATGCCAGGAAAGTACAAATACCCCCCCAAATAACCCCCTTGTGGAAAGTAGATATCCTAAGGGATTTAGTAAGAGGCATGGTGAGTTTTTTGACATTGTAGTTTTTGTCACAATGTTTTGGAAAATTAAGCAATTAAATAAAATATGTTGTTTTTCACAATTTTTTTTAAACATACTGTCACCAGAGTAGTACAGCATCATCATATAGGGTAGCACAGTGGCAAAATGGTTAGTACTTCCGCCTGGCAGTACTAGGGTCGCTGGTTTGAATCCCAACCCTGACACCACCTGCCTGGAGTTTGCATGTTCTCCCTGTGACTGCGTGGGTTTCCTCCGGGTACTCTGGTTTCCTCCCACACTCCAAAGACATGCTCGTAGGTTAATTGGCTCCTGTCTAAATTGGCCCTAGTATGTGTATGTATGAATGTGAGTTAGGGACTTTAGATTGTACACCCCTTGAGGGTTAGGGACTGATGTGAATGTACAATATATATGTAAATCGCTGCGTAAATTGACAGCGCTATATAAGTACCTGTAATAAATAAATAAATATGACTGATGCAGCGGTGATCAGGGGTACTGATTGGTGACAGTATGTAAAATAAAAACTAAAAAATTTTAAACATTTTTAAAAGCATTTTTTTGCTTTTTTTCACATACTGTGACCAGAGCAGCAGAGCGTTACCACTGTACTACTCTGGGGAAGTGATCAGGACTTTTTGTACACTATAAGTGCTTATAACAGTGATGATCACTGTTACATGCAATAATTTTTATGAATGGCATCCATTCATTACCAGTATGAACTACTGTGATAGCTGTGATTAGTCACGGCTATCACATAGTACACATGCATTGTGATAGGCCCTGTCTGTCTGTACCATGTGAACATTGTGACCAATCAGAGATCATCACAATAGTACACAAAGAATGGCTATGAAAGAAAGACATTCATTATGTAGAACTGATATATGATCGCTGTGATTAGTCAGTGATCACATGGTACAAAAGCTGGCCAGGTACAATGATCTGTCAAGTGCTGTGTCTGGTAGCTATTTTTCACATTATGCCCAGCAGGAAGTAGTAATAAATAGTGTGGCGGTGCTGGGCGCCGCTCACATAGCTGCATCAGTCATTCACACAGATCTGTGAATTAATTAACTACAAGTCCCATTTTCCACCACAACAGACAGCTGATAGTTGTCAATGAACTGCAAGGGTACTAGTGAGCGCTCTCATAGTTCATTGATTCTTCCTGGACTTCAATAACTGTCTGTACTGGCAGAGCTGAGCTGAGCATCTGCAGGAGCCTGACACTGCACCTGCAATCAGTGCAATGCTCTTAACAAAAAAATACATATTTATATTCTAACATTGTTTTGCATGCAAAAAAAATAGCATTTTTTTTTTTTAAGTGAACTTAATCCTTAAAAACGCTCTACTACGGATCACTTTTCAGAGGTTTTTACAAACCTGCTGCACATATCACATACATTTTAACTTCACTTCAGCTCCAGTGACATAAAAGTTTGAGCCGTTGTACCGGGAGTTGCAGGCATCATCCCGGTATGGTTACTCAGGGCCGACGGTTGGCTTTCTCGTACGTATGTGCTTGACTGCTCTCACAAACAGCGGAAGGGGAGGCCCACCCCTCCCACAGCTTTAACGGAAGCTCCTGTCCTACCGGGAGTCCCA